>NW_027270025.1:49583-187491 GCF_030848805.1 Temnothorax longispinosus | reverse complement strand
AAACTGAAGGAGAGCTCCCTCCTCACCGATTTCGATGAAATTAGGCTTAATCGATTCGTTTTTGCACAAAACGAATGAATCTGGCAGAAAAAAGCCCCGCTCGGCCCCGCGACGCGAGATATTAACTGTTAAAGTTGACGACTATCAGGTTATGAGACCTGTCATACCGACGCGATGCAGCAACTACGGACATGCTCCGCGACCACATGCGCATGCTCCGTAGCCGCATGCGTATGCAAAAGAAGGTCACGTGACAACTGTCCAAGCGGTAAGTAAAACAATTTCAAATGTTGATTCTCTTGCTGAACTTGTGTAAAATAATATAAATATGTACTTTTCATATACCAACTATTCTCTGCTTTAACAAATTACACAGAAATAATTTGTTAAGGGGATCCTGCAGTGACTGGCGAACTTCCTCGATGTCGATAATGTCAACCTTTCTAATTTTGTTTTCCCTATATCTGTCTTTCTCTAACGAAATGACATCTGTCCTTTTTTCGATTGCTCGCCATCTCTCGCAAGATCCGGCAACTACTGTTGCTGCTCTTCTTGTCATTTGCATCCGTATTTGCATTACTAAGATAATTTTTCGATGGATCTTTTTTTGTACGCATTGAATCTTACTTCTACTTGCACGATATTATTCCTACATGTTTTCCCAAGAGCAGATGATAAAAATTATGTATGTATAAACTGCAGAATTTTTGTTTTAAGCAAATATTGTCGTCAGGTGACAGCTGCGTATGTGCCCAAATAAGTAACATTTTTAATTTTTTGGCGTTTTTGATATAAAATCGCGTTTTCTGCCCTAGATTTTTGTGCGTACTTTAATTCTAGACCAAAAACTTGCAATTCTGTAAAGCCAATTAAAAGATCCATCGAAAAACGATAATGTCGGTAAATCATACGGCTGCAGGATCCTCTTAAAGCAGATAATAGTTGGTATATGAAAAGTACATATAAATATGTGCTTTTCATATACCAACTATTCTCTGCTTTAACAAATTATTTCTGTGTAATTTGTTAAAGCAGAGAATAGTTGGTATATGAAAAGTACATATAAATATGTGCTCTTCATATACCAACTATTCTCTGCTTTAACAAATTACACAAATAATTTGTTAAAGCAGAGAATTGTTGGTATATGAAAAGCACATATTTATATGTACTTTTCATATACCAACTATTCTCTGCTTTAACAAATTACACAGAAATAATTTGTTAAAACAGAGAATAGTTGGTATATGAAAAGCACATATTTATATGTACTTTTCATATACCAACTATTATCTGCTTTAACAAATTATTTCTGTGTAATTTGTTAAAGCAGAGAATAGTTGGTATATGAAAAGTACATATTTATATTATTTTACACAAGTTCAGCAAGAGAATCAACATTTGAAATTGTTTTACTTACCGCTTGGACAGTTGTCACGTGACCTTCTTTTGCATACGCGTGCGGCTACGGAGCATGCGCATATGGCCGCAGGGCATGTTCGTGGTCGCTACCAGTCGCTACATCGCGTCGGTATGACAGGTCTCATAACCTGATAGTCGTCAACTTTAACAGTTAATATCTCGCGTCGCGGGGCCGAACGGGGCTTTTTTCTGCCAGATTCATTCGTTTTGTGCAAAAACGAATCGATTAAGCCTAATTTCATCGAAATCGGTGAGGAGGGAGCTCTCCTTCAGTTTTACCCAGATTTCTGCTCGTGTATACTTATTAACTTGTCCCACATCTCTCTCGACGTGTTGCACGTAACTAGATATTCTAGCTGAGAATACTCGACCGCTGTCGAAATCGTGCACATGGCCGCCGCATCTTTCTTCAACCAATCTGCATACCCTGCCGCTCCGACCTCCGGTTTCGGGACTGTTCCATCAACGTAGCCCTTTATTCCTTGAACAACCAGCACGGTGCTGATTTGAAATTTCCACAGTTAGAAATTGCTTCCGTCGAATTTCGTAATCTGCTTCAGGTGAAGATCCACCATCCTTTCTTGACTCACGTATCACGCACGTGGCAATGTTCTTCTCGTTCCGCCCGAACGAAGTATTCAACACAATCACGTATCACCCACGTGGCAACGTTCGTTTCGTTCCGCCCGAACGAAGTATTTAATTGTTCTTTCCGTTTTATACGAACGGAGAATGCCGACTGAGAACGCCGCGAAAAATTCTTTCCGTCCTTGCACAGAACAGAGCACACCGCGAGAGACTTTCCGTTTCACAACGGAGAATACCGCGAAAATTCTTTCCGTCTTTACACAGAACGGAGCACACCGCGAGAGACTTTCCGTTTCACAACGGAGAATACCGCGAAAATTCTTTCCGTCTTTACACAGAACGGAGTACACCGCGAGAGACCTTCCGTTTCACACAACGGAGAATACCGAAAAATTGAACTTCGCGTCCCGTAATTTGAACAGGCATGCTGGGACCCATAACCTGTTGTTAATACAGTATAACAACCGCGGGACGATGGATTCGAAGGAATTCTTCTCGACACTTGGAATAGAATACGTATGACTTTATTGTGTTGACTCTCTCGCGTCAAGGTTCGCACGTACAGTGAGAAGGACGACGCTTATCGCAAGCCGGCGATATCGCGGAACGCGAGTGAATCGTGAGGTGAGGGAAACTGGACTTTGGTCCCTCGCGCCCGACTACCGAAATTTAGCTCCACGCACACTCACACGCATACGCTCATCCATGGCATTGCACGGGAAGCAAATAATTCTCAACAATAAAACGTTGCCTTTTACGAACAATCAATGAAATTATTACCAGTCCGGCACAGCTTACAAGTAACGAAAACGATTCAAATGAAAATTATGTAAAAGAATCGCGTAAGTCCCTTTGTACAAAATGCACCGTTTTCGGAGCGATTTATCAATTTGTAACGGCCTGGCTTTATCGAACGCGGACGAGTTTACGGGATCGGGAGTTCGATGACAGGCCCAGAAACAGTAATCAATTTGCCATGTGAATATGCACTTTATTCGAATATTCAAAACTATACTATAAACTATCATATACAATACTCGGGATTCGGTATTACACACGAACTGAACGCGGGAAATTACCGTGGTCGGTAGTGCCGGTGCACGCGACGCGGTATACGAAATCTCGGGACTCGAGTCTTCGCCTCGAGGTGCGGTACGCAAGGGAGGGATAACGCAGCGCGGTATTTTACAGAACGGAGTTCGTTGCGGTATACAGGGCTACGATGAGGCGGAACGCGGTAGATTACATACGGAACGCGGCTACGGGTAGACGCTAATGGAACGCGGTATATTACATAGTGAACCGAATTGATACATATATTTAATACATACAAGAAAGATATACGCCGATAACGGAACGCGGTATATTACATACGGAACGCGGGACGTGACATACGGAGCGCGGTATATTACACGCGGAACGCGGCTACAGCTAACGCTGTATGCGATGCACGGGTAAGCTAGCGCGGTAGGTTGTACCAGAGGATAGCAGAATCCCGGGATCACGGTTGTGAAAACTCTCGCGGCGAGGCCGAGCACGCTCGACCCCGCGGTACCGTGATCGTCGGGGCAATCAGGGAGTTCGGGAACACTCTGAGAACCCTCAGTCGAGAACCAGAACTCTGGACCTCGTTGTACGTGTTGCCCTAGGATTCGGAAGGTATCGGGAGGTAGCTTCGTCAGGAGAGCCGAGATGAAGACGAAGTGTCTTCCTCGTCGAGCGCGCCGGCTTTTTATACCGCGCGTCGCGGTGAGCGTGGCAGGAGGGAGGCCGATCGTCAGGCGACGGTGCGGTGGTGGGAGCGGCGCGATCCCGCGTGCTCGCTTCGGCGGGGATCGGCTCGCTTCGGCGCTCGTCGGCGTCGTGCGGGAGGGCACCGGTGCGGCGGATTTCCCGCGCACACGGTGCGTTTCAAGTACTTAAAAAGATGTGGGCGCACCGCGCCCTGTGCTCGCCCGACGGGGAATCGGTCGGGCGGCTCCCGGAGGGTGGTAGCCGGGGACGATGCTTTGTCATAAGGGGTGCATCGTTACAAATTTATTACCAGTCCGCACAGTCGGAACAATTTTTCAAATTATTACCAGTCCGCACAGCTTACAAAAATATAAAAAGGATCAAAATGTAAATTTTTCAAACAATCCTGTCCCTTTTTACAAAATGTGCCGTTTTTGGACCGACGTTTCAAATTATTCCAAGTTTCTTTTTACAAAATGTACCGTTTTCCTACAGATTTTTCAAATTATTCCAAGTTCCTTTTTACAAAATATAGTCCATACAGCTTATAAATAAAGAGGAAAAAATTACCAGTCCGCACAGCAAGAAAATGATGGAAAGGATTGAAACGCAAGAAAAAAACAAACAATTCCAAGTCCCTTTTTACAAAATGTATCCTTCGGACCAATTCACACACTGATTTATTCACACACATATATCATCTCGTTCTCTCAATCTTCCGATTCATTCACACGTTCTCGCCACAAGCGAAAGAGGGAACAGGGGAAAAAACTGAAAAAATAATGATACGTGCAAAAAAATGTTGGGAGAAAAAAAATTGTCAAGTACAAAACGACGATGCACGTAAAAGTCACAATTCGTCAAATATCGATGATTATTAATATAATTTATTAAGACGGCGTTTACTCGTTCATTCGGGTCGCGTGGTTCGCTGCTGCTGCTGTTTTTTTTTGTCGCGCTTCTCGCAGAAGCGCGAAGTCTGGTGGTCTTGGCTGTTTTTTTTTATCGCAGCAACGCGCCGCGAACGTATTACCACCACCGTCTCGTCGTTCCTCGGCGGCGGCGGCGGCGGTGGCGGTGGCGCTGGTATTTGATCGCGTCTCGTCGCGATTGTTATTACGGTCGTCGGTAGGGAGTCGTCGTCATCGCTCGACGTTTCCGCCGTTGGTGGCAATGTCATCGACGGTCGTCGTCGATGGTTGCTGCTGCGTACGCTGCTGCGGTTCTTCTTCGGTGGTCGGCCGACGGGCCTTTTTGTTTGTGGCTTTCGTTGTGGCTGCGTTATCTTTTTAACGCGATCCGTTGTCGCTGCCTCCGACGACGACGACGTCGACGGTGATGTCGACGGCAACCGATAGCGTTGTGAATGTCCTATCGTCGTCGTTTTTTGTCGCGCTTCTCGCAGAAGCGCGAAGTCTGGTGGTCTTGGCTGTTTTTTTTTTATCGCAGCAACGCGCCGCAAACGTATTACCACCACCGTCCCGTCGTTCCTCGGCGGTGGCGGTGGCGGTCGACGGCTGCGTACGCCGCGGCTCTTTTTGAGCGGTCGGCCTCTTGGTTTTTTGGCCTTGGGTCGCGACAATTGCAAGCGTACCGAACGTCGTCGCACTTCCACTAACGTTGGTAATATTGGTGGTGGCGGCGGCGGCGGCGGCGGCGGCGGCGGCGGCGGTCGATGGCCGGTGCGTACGTTGCGGCTCTTCTTTGGTGGTCGGCCTCTGAGTCTCGCTTCCGACGGCGGCGCTGTCGACGGCAATCGATAAGATAGCGGACGTGAGTCGTCGCTGCTAATTGACGCTTCTTGTGTCGCTGGTGGTGGCGGCGGTGGCGGCGGTCGATGGCCGGTGCGTACGCTGCGGCTCTTCTTTGGTGGTCGGCCTCTGAGTCTCGCTTCCGACGGCGGCGCTGTCAACGGCAATCGATAAGATAGCGGACGTGAGTCGTCGCTGCTAATCGACGCTTCTTGTGTCGCTGGTGGTGGCGGCGGCGGCGGCCGCGCCGGTCGATGGCCGGTGCGTACGCTGCGGCTCTTCTTTGGTGGTCGGCCTCTGAGTCTCGCTTCCGACGGCGGCGCTGTCGACGGCAATTGATAAGATAGCGGACGTGAGTCGTCGCTGCTAATCGACGCTTCTTGTGTCGCTGGTGGTGGCGGCGGCGGCGGCGGTCGATGGCCGGTGCGTACGCTGCGGCTCTTCTTTAGTGGTCGGCCTCTGAGTCTCGCTTCCGACGGCGGCGCTGTCGACGGCAATCGATAAGATAGCGGACGTGAGTCGTCGCTGCTAATCGACGCTTCTTGTGTCGCTGGTGGTGACGGCGGCGGCGGCGGTCGATGGCCGGTGCGTACGCTGCGGCTTTTCTTTGGTGGTCGGCCTCTGAGTCTCGCTTCCGACGGCGGCGCTGTCGACGGCAATCGATAAGATAGCGGACGTGAGTCGTCGCTGCTAATCGACGCTTCTTGTGTCGCTGGTGGTGGCGGCGGCGGCGGCGGTCGATGGCCGGTGCGTACGCTGCGGCTCTTCTTTGGTGGTCGGCCTCTGAGTCTCGTTTCCGACGGCGGCGCTGTCGACGGCAATCGATAGGATAGCGGACGTGAGTCGTCGCTGCTAATCGACGCTTCTTGTGTCGCTGGTGGTAGCGGCGGCGCCGGCGGGGTCGGTCGATGGATGCTGCGGCTCTTCTTCGGTGGTCGGCCTCTGGGTTTTTTGTCCTTGGTCGTGACTGGGTTTCGATTGTTTCCGACGGCGGCGGCGGTGCTGCTATCGACGGCAATCGATGGGATAGCGGACGTGAGTCGTCGCTAATCGACACTTTTTGTGTTGTCGCTGGTGTCGGTGGTAGCGGCGGCGGCGGCGGCGGCGGCGCCGGTCGATGGCTGCGTACGTTGCTGCGGCTCTTCTTCGGTGGTCGGCCTCTCGGTCTTTTTGTCCTGGTTTCGATCGCTTTCGACAGCGGCGGTGCTGCTGCTATCGACGGCAATCGATGGGATAGCGGACGTGAGTCGTCGTCGCCGCTACTCGACGCTTCTTCCACCAGCGTTCTCGACGGTGTTGGTGTACCAGGTGTTGGTGTTGACGGTGGTGACGGCAATCGGAAGCGTATCGAACGTTCCACCCTCGTCGTTGGTGCGGAGTCGTCGTCGCCGCTACTCGACGACGACGACGACGACGGACGACGACGTTTCTTCCACCACCGTTTTCGACGGTGTTGGTAATATTGGAAGTGGCGGCGGGGGCGGCGGCGTCGTCAGTCGACGGATTTTCGGCGGTCGGCCTCTGGGTCTCTGTCTCGGCGATCGTTTTCGACGGACCAGCAGCAGCAGCAGCAACAGCATCAGGTGGTGACGGCAATCGCAATTTGCGCGGTCGGCCTCTGGGTCTTTTCACTGGGGCTACTCCATCAGCAGCAGCAGCAGCAGCATCAGGTGGTGACGGCAATCGCAACTTGCGCAGTCGGCCTCTGGGTCTTTTCACTGGAGCTGCTCCATCAGCAGCAGCAGCAGCAGCAGCATCAGGTGGTGACGGCAATCGCAACTTGCGCGGTCGGCCTCTGGGTCTTTTTACTGGGGCTGCTCCATCAGCAGCAGCAGCAGCAGCAGCAGCATCGTCAACATGAGCGGTAGCTTCAGCTTGACGAACGTCGTTGTCACGCGCACGTCTATCGACCTGTCTTTGTATACGTTTTATTCTGGTATTTACCGCGCAAACATTCAGCTCTCTTCCATCATCAGGGAAATAACGGTAATCTCCAATTTTTACCACGTTCCATACCGCAAAGTGACGGCATCGTGTATTCCAAAGGTATTCGGGAACAAGATAAAAATTATCGAATACATAGCGTCTGAACGTCGCCACGGTGTCAGCGACGTTCTCCTCCGGTATGTTGATCGCCATTCGTGCGATTCTGGCGATGGGAGCGGTCGGATCGAGCACGATGGCGTTTGCCACGCGGTCGGCCTGTACGGTCCCGATTACTCTAAGGTTGTGTCCCGTCGGGAGACGTTTGTACAGTTCGAAAAAGGCCTCCAGGCTGAACGGTGATATTCCGCGACGCGCGTTTCGCATAATTGGCACAATTGTATCGTCTATCGCACCTTGATGATTCTCGATACAACGGTACGCCCACGAGGCGTGGACAACCGTTAAAAAGTAGACGGGATCGTCCGTCTCCATGAGACGATGCACTTCCCACACGTGTCGGACGGCGTGCGCGAGAGCCGCCGGTACGTCCTTGGCGTATATGGCGAAGTGTCGCTGGTACGTGTCGGGAGCTACGTTGTGATACAACGGGCTTCGCAGCTCTACGAATTCGTCGCGAATGGCCCGCATTTTGCTGCCTCCGACAAAGACATTGCGACAAACGGTGTAGTTGTAATTTCGGTTGAAGCCGTGTACAAAGTACATAACTCGCAGATACGCCTCTACGGCCGTCGTAACGAAATTGTGCGGCATCGTGAGGTGTTCGCGTAATTGTCGGCGGTAGAGTTCGTTCGCTCCTCGCAGCAACCTTACGTCTCGTTGGACATTGGCATCGATGTACTTGTCCCATTCGTCGATTCGGTACAGCAATTGGTGTCCCATTATTTTCGTCACCAATCTGGTTTTGCGGTTTTCGTCGAACACTCCTGACCTGTTAATTTCTCGGACGACGTCGTGCCTCCTCGCGTCGAAGGTGAAGACCTCTTCGAATCGCGTCGCGTATCCGTGCCGAACGTATTCGTCGAAGAAAAAGTCGACGTCGCGCAGATGTTGCTTAATGTTCAGTCGCGTGTCCAGTAATTTGCGGTCGCCCTCGTATCCTTGACAGATCAGATACGTCGCCAAAGAGCCGAAATTTACGGGCAAAGCCATCTTGGCCGCCGAATTGTATACCTGGCAATAAGTGACGAGGTGCTTGGACCACGTGGGGGACGCGTGGCACGTAAAGTTACCGTACTGGCTCATAAATCCTACGCGGTATCTCCTGATTCTTGCGCCGTCGCCGAGAATAATGGCGTTGTCGAAGAGGCTCCACAATCGCGTCGGTAGCGTCCTGTCGGCCGCCTCGGCTCTCGTCTCGTCGAGACGCACGACGTACGGTCTGCCCTCATCGTCCGTCAGAGTGTCCGCTCTGTGCAATTGGACGACGTCCATGTGCGGATGATCCACGTAAGCGACGTCGCGCAGGACTCGAGCCGCGTGTTCGCACGGCAGTCTGAGGCCGTGCATGCATTGATAGAATCGCACGACGTGGATGCCGTGCGTGTTCAATAAGTCGAGATTCGACAGTTGTTGCGTAACGAGGCGCGCGTATCGACCGAAGTCCTGCTGAGCGACGTTGAATTTTCGCGCGACCTCGTATTCCGTTGTGGTTATTCCGGTTCGCGCGGTCACCGTGCTCGTCGGTAGATTCTTTGCCGCCGCTATGATTACGTCGCGAATGAACGACGACGTGGCTCGACGAAGGGGTCTGTCCCTCTCGCGACCGGACGAACGTCGGAAAGCTGGTTGTTCCGAGTCGCTGTCGGACACCGCCGCCGTAGCCTCTATCTCCGCTTGCGTCGCCGTCGAATCGCCCTCCGTTTGGAACAACATGTACAACAATCGTTGGTCGACGGTCGCGAGTTTGCACTCGTACCATATTCGTTTCGCGCTCGCTTCGTCCGGTCGAGCGACGAACGTCGCCGGACGGAGCGGTTGGAATTTCTCTCTATTGTTGAGGTACGTAGTTAACTTGACGTTGGCGCAACGATGAATCGCCGGTGGTCTTGTTTCGACCGTCATCACCGTTTTACATACGAATGGCTCCAACGTGGTCGCCGCGACCAAAATGGAGTCCACGTCCGACTCGATCAAGACGCCGCTCATGTCTCTCGAGTCGAGTTCGACGGAAATGGGATTGAAGATTCGTAGTTCGTCGGTGGGTAGGTACGTACAGGCGCTGCTGGCGCTGCTGCTGCTGCCGCTGCTGCTGCTCCTCCTGGCGCTGCTGCTGCTGCTGCTGCTGCTGCTCCTGCTGCTGCTCCTCCTGGCGCTGCTCCTCCCTCCGCTGGTGGACGGCGTCGGCGTCGGTGTTGGTGGCGGCGGCGTGGGGAATGGCGGCGGCGTCGGCGTCGGTGTTGGAGGAGACGGCGGCGTCGTCGTCGGTGGTGGTGGCGTCGGCGTCGGTGTTGGAGGCGGCGACGGCGTTGGTGTTGGAGGAGGCGGCGGCGTCGTCGTCGGTGGTGGTGGCGTCGGCGTCAGTGTTGGAGGTGGCGACGGCGTTGGTGGTGGAGGCGGCGGCGGCGGCGTTGGTGGTGGAAGCGGCGTCGGCGTCGGTGTTGGCGGCGGCGTCGTCGGTGGTGGCGGCGTCGTCGTCGTCGTCGTCGCTGGTGGCGGCGGCGTCGTCGTCGTCGGTGGCGGTACATTTGTTGCCGCTGTTCTTCTCGTAGCTGCCGCTGCTACAGTTTGCGCTCGTTTTAAAGTCCATGTAAACGGTGGTTGTCGCGGACCAGCCGGGACGACTGTCTCTTGCCAGATAATTCGCGGTAATTCACGCGGTGTCGGTGGTGTTGTTAGTGGTGGCGTCGTCGGCGGTGGTGGCAGCGGTGGCGGCGGTGGCGGCGGCGGCGGCGTCGGTGGTGGTGGTGGTGGTGGTGGGGTCAGTTTATAGTCCTGGCGACTAAAATTAGGGTTCATGAAAATAACGGTGTCCCTGGACCCTCCGCGGCTCGCCGAACCGGGCGTGCCCTCACCGGTCGCGCGCGCGACCCACTCATCGTTTACTACGACGAGGAGTCCCGCGCGAGCCGGGTCCCGAGTTCCCCCGGGAGGGTCGGCTATGCCATTGTCCCAGGAATGGTTCATCTGGGTCGGGCTCCTTGGTATGCCCCCTACACATCCGCGGGCGAGGCCCATCGAGGAGCCACCGCACCGCGGGTTTTCGGGGGTCCCCTGCCTCCGACAACAGGGGCACCGCGGAGGGCGCCGCCACGCGCGCGGGACACGGAGACTCCCCTGACGTTCGGGAGGGAAGGAGGCCGCAACCCTTCCAACGCTCCCTCCCGCCAGGGGAGCCGGCCTAGGAGTCTCTCGGGTCGCCGGCCGAGGTAACCTCCGGCACCGGCGACCCCCGCCTTCGTTCGACTTATCGCGGACAGTTTAGGATAGACGGAGGCGTCCCACCGTACCCCTCCCGCGCGCAAAGCTGCACGGGGGATATCCGGCCGAGCAGCGCTCGATTCCGGGTCGTTCCTAAAGAAAGATCCGGTCGAGCAGCGCTCGATCCCAGTCCCCCGCCGCCGCCCGCGAGAGGGCAGGGCACAGGCGCTCCATCAGTGGATGCGGTCTCTGTCCGATGAGCCCTCCCCGCTGGCCTTAACCAGGAAACGTCCTGGCAGCCCGACGGGTCCTCCCTCCCTTTCTCTCGCCCTTCATAAGGGGTTGCCCGACCCAGACCTCGGATCAGTTCCGAGCGGCCCGGACAACCTCTCGTTGGGGGTAGAGGTGGTGGTAGTGGTGGTGTGCTCTTGGACCCTGCGCAGGTTCTCTCAGTCGTCGATCATCATCAGTCGGGCCCTCTCGGTGGTTGGACCACCGATACCGCCTCGGCTGATGAGATGGACGAAGAGAGAACGTACGCAGGGTGGCTCCCTCACCGCGCCAAGGTGGCACACCGTCGAGGGAGTGGAAGGTGGGAGAAAATAGGACGCAAGGTAAGTATGGAGAGAAGGTAGGTAGGTAGGTAGGTAGGTAGGTAGGTACGTACGTACGCTTAGTTAATCGTTACTTTGTTTCTATGTTTCAGGTCAGGCCTCGTTTCTCGAAGGGATCATCGTCATCGTCATCGTCATCGTTATCGTGGATCAACGCTGAACAACGCGAGGGGGGATGGGGGGTTTGGGGAGGAAAATTGACACAAGGTAAGTGGAAAAGGTAGGTATGTAAAATTAATCTAGACAATAATTTTTTGGCTACAGCTTTTTGTATTCAACCAACGGAGTTGTTCTACTTAAACAATATAATGACACATAATAATAGATGGATATATAATGACACACATAATAATAAATGGATATATAATTACACACATATATATATATATATATATATATATATATATATGTAGTATACATGGTGGTGTGTACTACAGTCATCACTTTCCTGGGTTAATACGAGAAAGAAATGGAAATAAAAAATGTATTCATCCGGTTACACTCAACACAATTTTACAGATTTGCTTTTTCCGATTTTTTGCAACACTTGTTCCCATACGTCAATACAAATATAGGCTTTTTTATACTTTACATCATCTTATTCCTTTGACATTCATGTTTTGTATTTCTCAAATAATATGTGCAAATATTTTCAGATTCATGGACTGATTCGGCAACTGTATTTATTCTAGATAAATATAAAATATACCTTTCTCAAATAGGCCCAATGAAAAAATTTAAATCGAAGAAGACAATGTGGGCAGAGATTTCAAAAGACGTGCATGAAAATTTGAATATTTTGAAAACACCACTACAAGTCGAAAATCGTTATAAAACTGTTCTAAAATGAAAAAAAAGCGGTGGAAAATAACCGTAAATCAGGCAGTTCACGAGAAGAAGTGCCATTTGAAGAAGAGTTAAGAGAACGTAGTCAAGCTGATGATAGCATCGAGCCAGAAGTATTTCAAAGTGCAAAGTCTGTGAAATACCCAAAAAGGCCTCTACTCGCAATCATCTTAGACAAGGACTCAAATATTATTGACGTCGATGAAAATGCCAAAGATTCTTCTCCAAAAAGAAAGCATAACGTGAGCACGGAAGAAAGAAAATTAGAATTATTTAAAGAAAAGGAGGAGGCAAAGGAAAGGAGACACCAGGAGAAACTACAACTTTTGAGGGACATGTTCAGCAAGAAAGAAAGCGCGTAGCATATAGAATAACATTTAAAAGTTAAAGGCTTCTGTGGTTTTTTTATTTAATTTTCCAGGTTTTCAGGTCATCATCGTGCATAGAGCTTAATCGTCGACGTTTCGCAAACTCTTTGATAATGGTATAACAAAAACTATATAGTTTTTCAGTATTAGAGAGCCTGATAAAGCAAACAATGCGCAATGTTTGCAAGACGGCACGCAAGCACGTCTACACGCGGCGAAAACTTGGAAACCTGGAAAAGTATTTAATATAGTAGTTGACTGTAAACAACTTTTTTCATTTATTAGTTTTTATTTTATAACACGAAACGTGTTAAATTATAGAAAAAGTTGTGAATTTTTAGTTTTCAGATTTTATTATTAATAACCGCCGTAAGGCACATTTCTTTTCGAAAGATTATTTTTTAAGTATTTGTATTAAATAAAAGGCTTGTTTGTTTTCGCTGCACTTTTGAACTAATGCACGAAGTTAGAATAAAACAAATATTTTTTTTTATTCTAATTTATTGCACTACGTCAAAGGTGTAGCGAAAATGAACAGGCCTAAAGACAAAATGAAAGCGCAATCCCAACCAACAGACAATATTAAACAAATATTCAAATAAATATTTATTTAAAAAACATTAAACTCTTACAAAACATTGTTGATTGGGATAAGGAAGTTGGTGTGAAGGCTTGTTGCACGTTAGTCTGCGCTAGATAGTTTTATACTTTACCTACATTTGTAAGAAGTTCTGGTCAGTTTTTTTCTATCGTACGGCACGACTGCAAAAAAATGTGTTTTTTATTTTTTTAATACGTTTTATTTTATAAAGCTTTATTATTTTTATTTTTATTTATGTATTCATTGTGTGATAAAAAGAGTCTGATTTGTTAAGATTGTAAAAATATAAGGCGTTTATGAAAATATATTGTGTTTAAATATAATAAGAGAATAATATATAAGAGAAAAAATATAATATTTTATTATGAACTACTACTATACATGTTTGATTATTTCAAGGAAATAATCTCTCTAGAAGTTTGTTTTGCTTGATTTTTCCCAATCTACGTAGAAGAACTTCCTGCTCCTGTCTTTCTTCGTTATACGGCTCATCCACATTATGTTCTACGTCGATTGGAAATATAAAATCGTCGGTATTGTCAATACATAAATTATGCAACACGTAACAAGAAATGATAACGTTCAAAATTTTATCGACATTATGCATATCTACTTCAATAAGCTGTCGAAAACGGCCTTTTAGCAGACCGAATGCATTTTCACGTAAGACGCGTGTAGCACAAAATTTTTTATTGAACAACTGCCTTTCGGAAAGATTTCCATAATCTTTATATGGAACGATTAGCCATTCTCGTATAGGATAGGCTCCATCTCCTAGTATATGGTATTTCGTGCCTTCGCATAGTCCTGGCAACGTCTCATGTACATCTGATAATTTCAGAACACGTGTGTCGTGAATCTTTGAGGGGATTCCTGTAAATGCATCGACAAATCTCTTACGGGCATCGCATATACCCTGTAATGTACGTGAAGGGATGTCATGCCTGTTCACGTATGTCGATTTGATTTTATGTGCTGGTGTTCGCACTTTAATAAATGTGCCATCGATGCAGCCAAGCACTTTAGGAAAACCTGCAATCTTAGATGTTATACATACATTAATAAATAATTTACTATGTAACGTCTCTTACATAATGTATAAACAATAATATATATTAAGTGCAATAATCAGATGTACATACTTCAAAGAATTCATTTGCAGCATTTTCTTTGTCCGAAAATTTGATTACGTTTCCAGCTATATCGCATAAAAAATTCATGACTCTGTCATTTTGTCGGTAAGTTGTAGTAGGACACACTCCAAATCTCTGTGCGACGTTTCTCAGGCACACTTTATTTCCAGCAAACCTATACATATTTTCAAATCGCTTTTAACATTTGTTATGAGTTATTGAATAACCGTGACCAACTGTATATACAAACATATACACAGAAAACTTACCACAAAAATGACAAAATGTATACTTCAGCGGACGTAAGTTTACGTTCTCTGTGACTTTGATCATTAGGACAGAATGCCGAATTTTCAAACATATCTATAATTCTGTACGCTGTTCTCCGACAAACTTGAAACGTGCATTTAAACTGGAACACTAATAAAACATTTGTTTCTAGTTACCGGTTTACAAGCACGGTATACGTTACAATAAACTTACCTCGTTCTCAGAAAAATTATGTATTACCCCTAAAAAATTTTGTATTTTTGGGATAATACGTTTTTCGCTAAGTAAATAGTCGTCATCATCACTACTAGATGATGACGAGAGAAAATCGAGTAGTATTTGCATACTTTGCTCGTTCAAATCACCTACACCACGTTGCGCCGCCATATTTTGCACGCAACCGACACCGTTTCTCCGAGACGTGTCAGATTTCAGCATAAAAGTGCGGAACGTCGGCACTAGATTTATCAATGAAACAGGGCGCACGATCTTTGTGCGCACTAAAATCCCCAATGAAACACACAGTTCGCGGTTAGTGCGCACTCAGTGCGCACCAGTTCTGCCAATAAAAAACGCTATGAGTACGGTTTAAGGCGAGCTACTGCACCACGCGGGTTAGCTTTACGCACTCGCGCGTGTTCAAGACAAGCCCGTGACTCACGTAAGTTAGTTGACGCGCTTTATCTACTTTTGTACTGTTCACGGCGAGCCACTACTTCACGTGAGTTAGCTTTACGCCGTCGCGACTGTTCGAGGCAAGCCCGTGACCCACGTAGGTTAGTTGACGCGCTTTACACACTGAGTACGGTTCAAGGCGAGCCACTGTGCCACGCGGGTTAGCTTTACGCACACGAAACTGTTCAAGGCGAGCCACAGAGCCATGTAGGTTAGTTGACGCGCTTTACTTATTTTTGTACTGTTCACGACGAGCCACTACTTCACGTGAGTTAGCTTTAAACATTAAAAAACCTTTTACCTGAAAACATATTGTGACATATTCTCATTTCCCAGTTCCTCTTCCACAGGTAAGGAGAGAGAAAGAAGAAGATGAGCGATGAAAAGAGTACGCGCGTACATCGCGTGACAAAACGAAAACGAGTAGATTCACGCGAAAGAATTCAAAGTCTCGTAAATAGATTAAGGGCTCGCAAGCTCGATCCGTAAAATAATGTAACGTAATCGAATAACGCAACGTCTTAGAGTCAGGGGTAAGTTGACAATGCGAATATAACGAAAGATAGTCGTGCGAGAAAGATTACGTGAAAATATGACGAGATCCGTGAATAAGGGGGGTACGTTGGCCGTATCGCGAATCCGGGGCGAAACCGTCAGTGGGGTGTAAATGTGCTTTGGGACACTTGGGAACACCGGCCTACTTAATTTCAGACCTTTGAGAAAATCCGGGGCGAACCCGTCACCAGTACAAAATTTGGGAAAACGCGTTACCCATCGAACGGCCGTAACGCGCGGTATGACAACCTTAACAACCGGTTCGATGATCTAACAGAGTCCGGATCAGCTGGCTTGACCTACGGATAACGAAATAAAGTTGACCTGTCCGAAGGGAGACGCGACAGCGGTTCCCAACTGGGGGTACGAGCGACCACGCGAAGCGGACGATCGACCAAACGATCCGACGATAAGTGCGACGGTTTGAGCAGCGAAACGGCGTGAGAATGTTGCAAATATCAACGGGCAACCGTCGTTAGATAAGAGAGTACGCGCAAAGTATGCGAAACTAGAATCGCGACGTGAGGCACGGGAACGTCGCGATACCGACGGTCACGCGCGACGTTATCGCGTGTAACGCGATCCGGGCGACTGAGAGAACAGAGGTTCACCATCGACGGACGCGTCGAACGGCAATAAAGTAGGGGACGAAGAACCACGGAGGCGCGGTCGGACTAGCCGACACATAACGATGGATTAAACGTGTACGTTCTACAAATATGCTCTATAGGCGACTCTGTGAAACCGATTTGACACGCGAACGGTCATTCGAACAGCGTTATCAGGTGGAGGCGTGAATCACGAAGGTGGAGAGAGAGCGCGTGGCATGTAGAGCCGAACATTCGAATGTTGTAGAGCGAACGCGCGTATCGTAAGTTGTCGTAGGATTGTCAGATATGTTAACAAGCCCGAAGAAACACGTTGATTATTGTTTAACAATAGCGAGCGCGACCACGCGGTGGTAACATAGAATAATGTGCGAGCGAGCGGTATTTGAATATTGTTAGCGCAAGATTCCCTTTTCCCAGATTATATTCGATGCGTGTTAATATAAGGAATACGTTCGAAGTAGTGGAATGATCGAGAAAACGGACGACTGCGTAGTTTGAATCGTGTCGTTGCGAAAGTTGTGACGAACATGTTTACGTCAAATGACGGGGCCTCGTGTACGCGGCAACACCTGCCTCGAACGAACACGGGACTCAAGACGACGGAAGCTTCGTACGACCACATCTGGCTGGCAGGTGTCGGGAACATCTGGTCGACGGATGTGCTTGATGGGGCGGAGCCGTGACCAAGTGGGGCGGCTGCCGGGAGTCCAGGAGCCGGAGCGAAACCCACCGCGCGAGGACGTCCGCGCTAGAGTCTCGAAGAGTACAGTCGATAGTAACTTTCCTTGGTAGGAATACTTCGTCTTAAGAATAACTTGAACTCTGCGTCGAACATTCCCGCGGTAGACGCGTTAAATCTTTGTAACAACTCTACAACAATCTTGTACTATCTGGAACGAGAATAAAATAGAGGATCGTTTACTCGTTGAACGAGAAGTACTTTTGAAAATTTTATTCGAGTGCGGCGTGATACCTTATCCTAAAAATTACGTAATACTTACCTGATCCTGCGACTTACCTATCTATATCGGCGATCCCACATCCGTGCGGGAAGATCCAAGAAGCGTTCCAGCTACGGTCCAGGGCGAAGTCGTCAGTACACAGCGGCAGTCCAGAGAAGGTCCGGGAAGCTGAGTCCAGCGGCGATCCAAGATCCGACGACATAGAGGAGACCTAAAACAGAGGCGGAGAGGGTTGAGAGGACGCAGCGAGGTCCGCGTAAATCAGGTGGGGCACGTTCGTCCGTAGAATCTAGAATCCTTTCTCGGTTTAGTGGGTAAAACGACGAGTGGCGATCGTGTCGGTGACATAAACGTTCACAATAAAATCATCATAAATCGTTGCGTGGGGAACATCACACCTCCGTACGGTCACAACCATTCGGCGTTCGCAGTTTTGTGTTGTGTTGTATCCATTTTTCGACTATCTAAAGCGTCCCACTGTGTCATGTAGGTAAGGTGTTGCGCTTTACCCATTTTCCGACTGTCTAAAGCGTCTTACTGACCCACGTGGGTAAGATGTTGCGCTGTACTACGTTTTTGACTGTCTAAAGCGCCCCCGTGCGCCACCGGGGTAAGGTGCTGCGCTTTATACACTTTTCGACTGTCTAAGCCCATACAGCACAAGAACCATTCAGAAATATCTAAGAAATGTTTCCGTCAATAGGTTGAAACATCTCATAAATATTTCAAAATGTTTCTGCAACAGTTTTGAAACATTTTTGGAAGAGCAAACGGTCCGCGCGTCTTGCACTTAAAACCTTTCTAAAACCGTGCTGAAAGGTTACCAAAATATTTCTGAAACCTTTCAGAGATATTTAAAAAATGTTTCATCTACGGGAGTTGAAACATGTTATAAATATTTTAAAATGTTTCTGTAACATCTCTGAGATAGCTCTAAACGAGCAAACGGTCCGCACGTCTCGCACTTGAAACATTTCTGAAAAAGTGTTGAAAGGTTTTCGAAATATCGTGACGTATTTTTTTTTTCGGGCGGTCATCCATCTAAGTAGTAACCGCACTCAAAGTTGCTTGACTTCCATGATCGAACGGGCTACGGACGATCCTCTGGTTTTGATGCTTACATCCTTTTAGCTTTATGTTCATATCGTATATAAGCATCTTTAGTGTTGAAAACGTTGAACGTCGTTCGTAACTAACAAATATTAAAAACAACACACCACGTGATATATTATAACGCGTAACCCGTTGTGGTTACATGGGGTCCAGTGGACTCCAGGCTTTTTTTCCCTTAAAAGTATACTATTTTGAGAGTAAAACGCGGAAAGTTTTTTGCTCTCGTTCAAAAAATTTTGATGACGATCTTTGTAAAAAAAAATCAACGTTCTCGAAAAAAAAAATTTTTTTTTGCGTTTTTTCAACATAAAAAAATTTTTTAACGTCGTGGCGTATAAAGAAAAAGTTCGAAACTTGCAGCCGACGACTGCACCCGAGCACGACCAGCTGCAGCAGAGGCAACTTCCAACGGTGACGACGGACGCATACTCACTCAGCCGATGGTGAAGAAGCAGAGGGTCCGGAACGTGAAGAACCAACCGACGGACATTGCGACCGGGCGCAAGCGCGGCTCGCATTGCAGAGTCCCAGGCGCCTAAGGTGGTGTTGCGGCGCCTTTCCGAGGAGGCGGTGCGGTTGTTGGTGAGGCAGGCGGAGCCGGACAACGAAGCCGTGCCGATTGCGGAGACGGCCGTGGAGACGGGATCGGCGTGCGAGGCGACGGTCTCGGTGATACGGAGTCCGGAGATCCAAGAGCGGGGTCCGACTCCGACCGACGAGCTGGGTCTGCCGACAGACCTGGGACAATTGAGGGGAATCGTGGAGATGCTCGAGGCCGAGCTCCCCGAGATCCCGGTGGTAGAGGCGCGCGTTCCCGAGGCGGTAGAGGGCGAACCCGTCGCGGAGGACCATGGGTCCACAATTTCCTTTCGCAGTCCAGAGGGCAGCAGCGGATCGGAGATGGACGAGGCGGAGCCACGTCCCAATTAGTTTTAAGTCCAGCGTTCGCGTCCCGAGGATGGGGTTACCGGCAGCAGCCGTTATCGATTTTGTTTTGTTTATTTTGACGACTCCAGGGACATAATTTTCTTTTAGTTATTTTGGCGCAATAGGAGGAAGGAGAGTGACCACATCCGGCGCATTAGTAGGCGTAAGATTATCTCACCGCGCCAATAGATTTAAGTTTGTTTGTTTAGTTGAGGCTCAAGAGGCATAAGGTTGTTTAATTTTCAGTTACGCAGTTTTGATTTAATTCCCGTCGGCGCGGGTACGGGGGTTCGTGCGGCGGCACGACAGGGCTTGAGCCCGCTCACACTTTCCAAGACAGGGGAGGCTCCCGTGCGAATGATCGGGACGCTTCCGAACAGTATGACGGACGAACCGTGACGGTCCACGGTGCGGGAAGACGACGTATAACAAAATGGGCGGACCGTCCACAATTTTATTAACTAGGCGACACGCGCGTAAAATTAACAGATATGATCGCAAAGGTAGATCCGTGAAGCACAACACGCGTGTCAGAATCGAAATCCGGCCAGAGGTAAGAAAGATGGCGGACCGTCGGGAAACTTTTGAACCGACGGAACTGCGGTAAAAAAATACGTCCCTGACTAAGGCACAGGGTCCTCGAGTCACGCATACGGGGTTGGCGACGCGATACGGAAACGCGGACAGGAGATAGTGAACCGTCCGCGAACTTGCGCTAGGTGCGTCATCTACGGGAGTTGAGCACTCCTGACATCGGTGGGCACTTCGCCGAGACCGCGAAGCCGGGTCCCGGTGAGACCCGTCGGCCGGGTAACGAAATGGCGGACCGTCCGGGAACTCGCCCTAGGTGAGTCATCCTCGGGGAAAAGACATCCCTGACTAACGGGGAAGTCCCTACGAACGTCCATATCCGGTCGCCGTCGAAATCCAACGACCGGCGACGAAGCTACAGAACCGTCCGCCATCTCGCGACCTGGACATCTTCCGCGGGGAAGAGCCGCGGAAAGCATCGTACCAGGTGCGGAATAGGTGTCAGGAGGGGTCGGCGTCGTCGTCAGGCCCGGAAGAACAACGCGATACGACCACCAGGAGGCCAAGTAGGTAACCGAGCGTCATCCGCGGAGAAAGACCAGCGGGTCACGCTAAATAAGACCTGGTACACCCGGGGAACAGGTCGCCGCCAAAGTCCGATCGCCCGGACGCGAGATACGTCCCCGGACGTCGTCCACGGGGACCGAGCCTGGAATCGGGCCAAGAGGGACCGCAGAAGCGGAACCCGGGGGTCGCCGTCAACGGCGGAGGTCGCGATCACGACGCAGACGTCTTCTCCGAAAAGTCGACCCGGGGTCGCGTAAAGGGACAGGGGAGAAGGCGTGCGCACGGGTCGGCGTCGTCGTGAGTCGATAAATGCGGGAGTTGAAAAACCACTACCCGGGGTCCGGCGCAGGACGTCGAGTGGATGGTACTCCATGTGGAAATTTCCACCGCGGACATAGGGCACAGCGGGGAGTAGGCAACATGTATTGTAACTGCGTAGCGGCGAACATCTGGCGCACACCTGGCGACTCGAAAGTCGTAAACAACCATTGTTAACGCGGAGAGCGGAAAATTACCGCGAGGAGAAAGCGACCGAGAACCCCATGGTGGGGGTAAATCACCGTAGGTAGGGAGCCCGAGAGAGGAATATTGCTCGTGGCAGTCTCTCGGGGATGTTCGAGCGTGTAACACGTAATAAGCTTCGCTCTGCGTCGTTGCGCTAAGTCACCGCGATCGTCATGCAATTGCGATAATTGCGGCTCGCCAACATTCGTAACAACCGGGAACGCCCGCGGAACGCGTTAATTGTCGTCTTTACAAAGACGAACGGCCTTTTTAGACCGAAATAAGTTCGTGTGTCGTAGATAAACGGGGCGTGTGTGCCTACGTATACGAGCGTCCGACATCTTTTGTGACTTGAAGTTTTGTGAACAACCAACACTGGAAATCAATATAATTGAATAAATTAAACATCCCTTTTGTAAAAGATTTCGGAAATTTATTAAATTGAACTTACCTTCTACTTACCTGATCCATTGGCGTCGATCACTCGAAGTCCCTCGTTGATCCTGGATTCCGATGGCAGCGACGATCCTGATCGATGACGGCGATGATCCAGCGGTGGCGGGAACCTGAAAAAAGAAGAGAATTAGTCTAATTGATAGTTCGAGAGATCGTTAGATACTTACCTTCTCGGTGGTTCAGAGGTCAAACCGAGTGGCGACCGTTGATTTCTAAGGACACGTAGCGTTGATTCGTGCCTCCAATAGTACCGTCCGGTTACAACATCACGAAAGATCAACGCGGCAGCCCGAACGAGACGGAAGAGGCGTGTGGACAATGCGTCCTAGCGGCGTGTATAGATGCGGAGACGGTCGCTGAGCGACTATAGATCAGTGCACGAATCTGAAAAAAAAAGACAAAATGTAAATAGTGCGATATAAAGAAAACAATAAACAATACTAGTGGACTATATAGCGCGAAGAAAAACATATACGAGATATACGCAGATATATATAGATATAGATATAAAAGATTAAAAGTTAAGACTTTGGAGTAACGGCGCGAGCGATGACACGAGTTAGTACGCCCCGGCGTGCGATCAAATAAAACGTTATTTTCACGGTTTATACCGCGTCGAAGGAACACAGGCGACGTACGCATAAGAGAGAAAACATTTATTTCGCCAAGGAGATTAAGAAAGGTTATAATACTTTTAGCGCGTAAAGAACCTTTTACCATAAACGTGTAACATATCCTCCGTTCCCACGTCCTCATCGATAGATAAAGAGATAAAAATATGATCGACGAGCTAAGACGCACGTACCGTGCGTGATAGAAGGAAAAGTAGAGTTATGTGGAATACGTCGAAACGTGACGTAGATTAAGAGCAAGCGAGTTCAGCCAAAAAGACATAGAATCACCGGGAAATGAAACGCCGTCACGACAAACGCGGAATGGTAGCGTCGGGGTAAGTTGGCAACGCGTGCATGATAAGCGGCACGTACGCAAGAAAGCGTACGCAAAAGCACGAGGTATAGTCCAACGTTTCGAAAAGATCCGTGATAAGCAGGGGTAAAATGGCACGAGCGCGACGATGGGGTAAAACCGTCACGATGATGAAACGTGCTTCGGAACACTTAGAAACACCGGCCTACCAAGTTTCAGACCTCTGGGAATGTCTGGGGCAACGTGGTTACTATGACAAAAGCAGAGTAAACCCGTCTGACGTCGAAACGCCGAAACGGTCAGCCGTGCGAGTCTAACAACTGGTCCGACGGTTCGACAGAGTCCGGATCAGCTGGGTTGACCTACGAAAGGCCGAAGAAAGTTGACTTGTCCGATGGGAGACGCGACAGCGGCTTCCAACTGGGGGTTCGAGCGACCACGCGAGGGGAACGCGCGACCGAGCGATCGGACGCGACCCGCGACGGTTTACGTATGGATAAAGCGTGAGAGTGTTGCAAATATCATCGAGCAACCGTCACGCGCGAGGATAGGATGCGCGAGATACGCAAACGAGGAACCGCGACGTGAGGCAAACGAACGTTACGATATCAATGGTCATGCGCGAACGTCGCGCGTGTCGCGCGACGTTCGTCTGCCTCGCGTCGCGGTTCTAGTTTCGTGTATCTCGCGCGTCCTCTCCTGTCTGTCAACGGTTGCTCGATGGTCCGTGCAACATTCTCATGTTTTATCCCCGATTAAACCGTTGCGTATATCGTCAGATCGCTCGGTCGGTCTTCCACTTCGCGTGGTCGCTCGTACCCCCAGTTGGAAGCCGCTGTCGCGTTTCCCGTCGGATAGGTCAACTTTCTTCGGCCCTCCGTAGGTCTACCCAGCTGATCCGGATTTTGTTGGACCATTGGACCGGTTGCTCGTCATGCCGACTGCTTCGGCGTTTCGACGTATATCGGGTTTTCCCTACTTTTGTCATAGTGACGGCTTTGCCTCGGAGTTTCCCAGAGGTCTGATATTTGGTATGCCGGTGTTCCCAAGTGTTACGAGGCCATTTCCAACATGCTGACGGTTTCGCCCCGGATTCGCGATACGGCCACGTTACCCCCGCTACTCACGGATCTTTTCGTATCGTCGCGTACGCTATCTCGCGTGCGTATCGTTCTGTATATTCGCGTTGTCAACTTGCCTCTGACTCTACTACGCCGCGTTCGTCGTGACGGCGTTTCATTTCCCGATGACGTTACATTCTTTTTTGGATTGAGCTCGCTAGCTCTTAATCTTTTCCAATCATTTCGCGTGAATCTACTTTTCTTTTCGTCACGCGATGTATTCGCGTTTTCATTCGTCGATCATCTTCTTCTCTCTATATCTGTGGAAGAGGAACTGGGAACGGAGGATATGTCACACGTTTTTGTGGTAAAAGGTTCTTTACGCGTTAATAGTACTAAGACCTTTTTTTAATCTCATCATTGAAATGAACGTTTTCTCTCTTATGCGTACGTCGCTCGGATTCCTTCGGATCGGTCGAAACCGCGAAACTAACTTTTTGAAGTTCGCACGCCGCGTATTAATCCATTGTAATCGTCGCTCGCGCCGTTGCTTCAAAATCGTTGCTTTTAATTTTTCTTATTATCTAAGTTTATATGTTATCTGCGTATGTTTTATTATCTTATTGTTATACATATAGTCCACTAATATTGTTTATTGTTAATATATTTTTATAACGCACTATTTACATTTGTCTCTTTTTTTGGTTTTTCGGATTCGCGCCGTACACGCGCTCGGCGATCGTCTCCGCATCTCTCCGCGCCGCAAGGACGCGTCGCTTATGCGCCTCTTCCGTCTCGTTCGGGCTGCCACGTTGTTCTTCCGCGACGATGTCTTTCAGTTGTTTTGTGGATCTTCGCACCTTCTGCTTTTTCAGCATCGGTTGTGCGAGTATACGGTAGTCGGTTATGGTCGGCAGTTGTCTCTGCTGCAGCTGCTCGTGCTCGGGTGCAGCCGTCGGCTGCAAGGTTTGTAAATGTATTGTTTATGAAATGTTTCTGAACAAACTTATGTAAACCGTTTCCGTGCGTGAGAAAGGTTTCAAAAATAGTTCAACTAAAAGGTTTACAAATGCCGTTCATATGAAACACCATTATGAAACATCAGAACAAACGCAACTCAAAGTTTTCAACGTTCGTGCGTGAGAAAGGTTTTAAAAACAGTTCAAGTGAAAGGTTTACAAAATCATTTTATATAAAACGCGTCAGAACTAACTTACGTGAAACGTTTCAACGTTCGTGCGTGAGAAAGGTTTTAGAAACAGCTCAACTAAAAGATTTATAAACGTCGTTCATGTGAAACGCGTCAGAGCGAACTCAACTAAAAGTTTGAAAACATATCTTCCGGTGTGTTGCGTATAGCGCTTCATATTAATTAATCGTGCTCTTTGACAAATAAAAGTTGTTTACATAGCGTCCTTTCGGCGGTCTCAGCCGCGACGGAAACAATTATCTTCGCGATTCGCGGCCCTCCTTTGATCCCTGCGATCTGTTTTTCTCGACGTTTTCGACGCAGATGCGCGGTTTATTTGATCTGCAGATGGCCGGCAACAACAAATTTCGATTCCGGGATATATAAGGAAGCGTCGACTCGCCCGGGAGTCAGTTTGCATTAGTCGATCGAAGAGCACGGTTATAGCGAAGCACGATAGCTCAATTCATATACCGAACATTATACGAAACGTTGTCGCGACCCGAGTCGGCTCCGAGGCGTCATCGCGATCCGAGCATAACCTCGAGACGTTATCGTGATCCCGAGTCGACATCGAGGCATTGTCGCGACGTGTGCGTGTGTCTTACGCGTCATTATATGCAGCAATCGGCTCGACCTGGGGCACATCCTCAAGACGTTGTCGTGACCAAGTACGCGAACATACTATATCCGAATAATAAACGCGAGCGCATTACTGTGCATCTTACCAGTAAACGGACTTTGTAAAAATAATACGAATACAATAAACAGACATTCGAAACCACAGTGTGAATATGAAATAGTGTTGACGCTGATTACAATCCATGGTGCCTCCTGTGAGGTACCCCCCTGGTTACAAAGAATCGAGGCATCGCACATACGAGATTGATCCACAGGCCATTCAAGGAATCAGACGATTAATCGGTCAACAAGGATCAAGGGCTGTCTCCACGCATATTAGCCAAACAGTGAGGGTGAGTCGTTCGGTTCCTATCCCATTACATCTGTTTCTATAATCTTTCATATTTTCTATAAACCTATATTGTGAGCGATATCGGAATAATGGCAGAGAGAATTAAGCTGATTGTTCAAAAACGCATTGCGTTAAAGTCACAAATAACGCACGTAACCAACCTTTTCGACAAAGGTAATTTAGACGAAACGACGTTAAGATTACGCATGGAGCGTCTCACAGAGTTGCAACACGCGTTCGAGGATCTTAATGATGAACTTATGATGTTAGAGCCAAACGAAGGTCATGAAGATGAATTCGCGCTTATACAAGATCGATTTTATCAACTCGCGGGTGGAGTCGAGAAACATTTAAATAATGCAAATATTTCCAACACGGACGTTGAAGCCGTGCGTGGTGGAGAATCGTGTGAATCAGTCGACGCCTGTAACAGTGATTCAAAGGCGACGGATTAAATTGCCGGAAGCACCTTTACCGACATTTAACGGTAAATTCGAAGACTGGCTTTCGTTCAAAAACGAGTTCCGTAATATGATCGATTCGCAAGGAGATCTCTCGGATATCGATAAGTTACATTACTTAAAAGCGGCATTAAAAGACGAAACTGCCAATAAAATAAAAATCTTTGCAATCGACGGTATTAATTATTCAAAGGCATGGGAAGTATTAGAGCGCGCTTACGAAGTGAAAAGAGTTTTGATTTCGCGTCATATCTCTTCGATTTTAAATTTGCCTTCATTAGACAAAGAGACCACCGACGGAATATCCAAGCTCGCCGATGACACGCAACAACATGTAGCTTCATTAACCGCGTTAGGCGTTTCGGTCACGCACGAAATGGTCGTTCACATTCTCGAAACTAAGTTACCAAAATTTACTTTAGATAGGTGGGAGAGGTCTCTTGAGAGAGATGAATTCCCATCTCTCGATCAACTATATGAATTTCTATACAAAACCGCTGTTTGTGTCTCAAAGCGAGACCGATCGAAATTGTCAGAATCCGTAAAAGACAAGGGCGAACCTCCGGCAAAAAAGAATCGAGTCTATTCTTTGAACAAGGCTTTTGTATTGAACGCTTCGCGTAATTGTGTGGTATGTCACAATAAACGACATCCGCTCTACATATGCGATAAATTTAAGCAATTATTGGTTCAAAAGCGTATCGAAGTAGTAAAAAATGCAAAACTATGTTATAATTGCTTACGGTCTCATCGCGGTAGTCCGTGTAAATTCTCTTCATGCACGCATTGTCAGAAGCGACACAACTCACTTTTGCATCTCGACAACTATGCGACCACAAGTAAAGTTAACACAGAATCATCCGAATCAAAAACCAAAACTGACTGACTAACCGACATAACCGGGGGGAGCGCATTGTCTCTCGCGACGATAGTGCCTACATTCACGCCACAATTAATGGCCAGCGCATTGGTATATATCCGTGACAATAAACATAAACTGATAAGATGCCGTGCGTTATTAGACACGTGCGCTACAGCAAATTTTATTTCTGAGTCCATTGTAAAACGTCTGAACATACACACGGTTACACAATCAATACCAATTAGCGCGATTAATACTATGAGTTCAGAATCAAAGGGAGTAGTGCAAATTACAATACAATCAACACAAAACAATTACTGCAAAACTCTAACGTGCTTAACATTACCAGCTATTACCGATTTAATTCCGTCTGAGATCTTTCCGCGAGACATGATAAAAATTCCGTCGAACATTAAGCTAGCAGATCCGGAATTTTATTTGCCACGTCCCATTGATCTATTAATTGGTTCGGGAGCGACACTGTCGCTATTCTCCATCGGTCAAGTTAATTTATCGCGAGACGGTCATGACCTTTATCTACAGAAAACTCAGCTCGGATGGGTAGTCGCCGGGAGCTCCGCGAGGCAAAATTCCATTGAAACAGCATTGTGTTGCTTAACAAATTTAGAAACACAATTAACCAAATTCTGGGCGATTGAAAAAATTACAGTTGACAAACCTTTATCGGAAGAGGATAGGGTGTGCGAAGCACATTTCGCAAAAAACGTCGTACGCAACGATGATGGTCGCTACGTGGTTCGCTTACCGTTTAGAAATTCAAATCCGTATATCGGCGACTCACGGACCATAGCACTTAAACGCTTATTGTCACTGGAACGTAAATTAGACAAAGACGTAACTCTAAAATCAGAATATACAAGGGTCATAAATGAATATAAAACATTAGGACACATGTCTTTAGTTGAAGATCCGGGTAACGACGGGTTTTATATGCCTCACCACGCCGTAATCAAACAATCGAGCAATACAACGAAAGTACGAGTTGTTTTCGACGCGTCGGCGAAATCAACGAAAGGCATATCATTGAATGAGCTTTTAATGATAGGACCGACAATTCAAGAAAAATTGTTCTCACATATAATTCGATTTAGAACTTATAGTTACGTCATTACAGCCGATATCGAGAAAATGTACCGGCAAGTGTTGATACATAAGGATGACCGTCGGTACCAGCAAATTCTTTGGCGCGAGAGCGGAGAAATAAAGACGTTCCAACTAAACACGCTTACATTCGGTGTCTCTTCGGCACCATTTCTCGCGATTCGCACCGTACGAAAACTTGCAGATGACGAAAGTTGCACATTTCCTAAGGCAGCCGAAATACTTAAGAATCATATGTATGTAGATGATTTGTTAACGGGCGCTAATTCCATAGAAGAACTTCGAAGCATCCGAAATGAAATCATTTCGTTATTATCCCGCGGCGGGTTTTCGATAAGACAGTGGGCATCTAATGATATACGCGTGATTCACGACTTGTCAAACAACACATTGCATGCAAATTATGCATTTGAAAATGATCGTTCCATGAAACCTTTAGGCATTTTGTGGAATATACGCGACGATAAATTACATTACTCTGTACAGCCAGTCGAGACTACAGGCACAGTAACAAAAAGAAAAATATTATCAGAAGTCGCGAAAATATATGATCCTATGGGTTTGTTGGGTCCGGTCATTCTGTATGCTAAACAGTTGTTACAAACCTTATGGCGGTGCGGTACAGATTGGGACGAGTCCGTTCCGCAAAGCATTTTTACAACGTGGTCTGAATTTACAAAACAGTTAGAATCAATACATTAAATTTCTTTCGATCGTAGACTATTTCGAGATGAATCTGATAAATTTCAAGTTCATGGATTTTGTGATGCCAGCAATTCGGGTTACGGAGCGTGCCTTTACATACGATCTATCGGAAAGGATCGTGGGGTAATTAGCAATTTGCTATGTGCCAAATCGCGAGTCGCTCCGTTAAAGACCGTTTCCATTCCGCGACTCGAATTATGCGGAGCATTATTGTTATCGCGATTATATCGTGAAGCAAGTGACGCACTAGGCAAGGTACCCGATAAAGTATATTTTTGGTGCGATTCAACCACGGTATTACATTGGTTAAAAACACCTCCTCATTTGCTTAAAACTTACGTTGCAAATCGAGTCGTTGAGATAAACGAGCTTACCGGTTCGCACATTTGGCGTTACATACGATCGGGAGACAATCCCGCCGATGCAATATCAAGGGGTCAATTGCTACATGCCTTTCTAAAAAATAAGACGTGGCGCGCGGGACCTTCATGGTTAATTAATAACGAAAATAATTGGCCCTGCGATAAGGCGCAAATCATTGAAATACCCGAGCTAAGAAAAAACATTTGTTTAGTCACGACATTTGATCTCAGTATTTTTGAAAAATACTCCTTGTATTCAAAATTATGCAGAATCGTTGCTTACTGTCTCCGTTTTCATCCGGCTAACAGATATCGCGGATCGTTATGCGCAAAGGAAATAGATGAAGCGAAAATACGCGTAATAAAGATTCTCCAAGCTTCTCGATTCACTAGCGAGATTAAGGATCTCGAAAATAAACCATCAGCATACAAAGGCAAACTTGTCAGCTTAAGCCCATTTTTAGATAAAGACGGCTTAATTCGTGTTGGTGGGCGTCTGCAAGCATCAAATTTAACGTTTTCACAGAAGCATCAAATGCTACTTCCCAGTCGTGACCGAATTACCGATCGAATTATACGCGAGATTCACGAACGATATCATCACGCCGGAATTCAAACGACCTTGTACAACCTCAGGCAAAAATTCTGGGTACTTGACGGCAGAAATCAAGTACGGAAAGTAATTCACACATGTACGCGTTGTCTACGATTTAACCCTCGATCGGTTGATTACAAAATGGGTAACCTTCCATCAGCCCGCGTACGAGAAGCAATACCTTTTGCTCACACAGGTATCGATTTTTGCGGTCCTTTTTTTATAAAGGAGAAAAAATACCGAAATCGAGCTCGTATTAAGGTATACGTATGCGTCTTCATATGCATGTCTATTAAGGCAGTGCACTTCGAGATCGTGAGCGACCTAACGTCGGAAGGCTTTCTTGCGGCATTGCGGCGATTTGCATCAAGGCGCGGATTGCCTCAACACATATATTCGGACAACGGGACCAACTTCGTAGGCGCGAACAATCAGCTTAAAGAAATGTACGCATTATTCAATTCCGATAAACATAAGGAGGCCATAAATAAATACGCATCTGAATATCGCATTTCGTGGCATTTCATACCACCTGGCGCCCCCCATTTTGGAGGATTGTGGGAGTCCACCGTAAAACTTTTCAAACACCATTTCAAGCGTGTGGTTGGTGACTCCTTGTTTACATTTGAAGAATTAAACACTTTGACTATTGAAATAGAAGGCATCCTGAATTCCAGACCCATTACCTCCCTCTCATCCGACCCGAACGACATACTCGTATTATCACCCGCTCACTATTTAATTGGTAGACCATTAACGTCCCTTCTGGAGGGCGATTTGCTAACTGTTCCAGCCAACCGATTGTCCACCTGGAAACACGTAACAAAGGTGCGACAGGACTTTTGGTCACGATGGCACCTCGAGTATTTGAATGAGCTCCAGAAACGTACCAAGTGGGTCAAAGACGGTCCAGAACTCGAGGTTGGAACTATCACACTTATAAAGGACAAAAATTTACCATGCACACACTGGGCGTTGGGCAAGGTCATAAAACTATACCCAGGCGAAGACGGCGTAGCACGTGCAGCCGATCTCAAGACGATTAACGGAGAAATTAGGAGGACAACGAAAAATTTATGCCCCCTTCCGCTCGATTATTAACGCACTTCGTCCGAATCGTACCTATGCGAATACAATATGTAACAATATTATTATGCGATGATGAATGCATTTGTCTCAAAACCACATACGAACATACGATGCGTTACAATAACATAAAATAACACGTTATAATATTATATATGCGTCATGGATCCATGAAATAATTGATCAGTACCCTCTCAATGGGGGGAGTATGTTGCGTATAGCGCTTCATATTAATTAATCGTGCTCTTTGACAAATAAAAGTTGTTTACATAGCGTCCTTTCGGCGATCTCAGCCGCGACGGAAACAATTATCTTCGCGATTCGCGGCCCTCCTTTGATCCCTGCGATCTGTTTTTCTCGACGTTTTCGACGCAAATGCGCGGTTTATTTGATCTGCAGATGGCCGGCAACAACAAATTTCGATTCCGGGATATATAAGAAAGCGTCGACTCGCCCGGGAGTCAGTTTGCATTAGTCGATCGAAGAGCACGGTTATAGCGAAGCACGATAGCTCAATTCATATACCGAACATTATACGAAACATTATACGAATCGCGACCCGAGTCGGCTCCGAGGCGTCATCGCGATCCGAGCATAACCTCGAGACGTTATCGTGATCCCGAGTCGACATCGAGGCATTGTCGCGACGTGTGCGTGTGTCTTACGCGTCATTATATGCAGCAATCGGCTCGACCTGGGGCACATCCTCAAGACGTTGTCGTGACCAAGTACGCGAACATACTATATCCGAATAATAAACGCGAGCGCATTACTGTGCATCTTACCAGTAAACGGACTTTGTAAAAATAATACGAATACAATAAACAGACATTCGAAACCACAGTGTGAATATGAAATAGTGTTGACGCTGATTACAATCCACGGTGAAAGGTTTAAAAAACCGTTCTCGTGTAACATTTTATATGACATCGTGCAGACGTCTTTTAGAGATGTTGCATATGAACGGTGGAAGGTTGAAATATTTTTGAAACCTTTCTAGAAGTTTTTTGCAAAACGCTGTGTTGTCGGGGAAGCGTCCTACTGACCTACGTGGGTAAGGTGTTGTGTTGTACTCATTTTTCGACTGTCTAAAGCGCCCCACTGAGCCATTGGGGTAAGATGTTGCGCTTTACCCACTTTTCGCCTGTCTAAAGTGTTCTACTGACTCACGTGGGTAAGGTGTTGCGCTTTACACACTTTTCGACTGTTTAAAGCGCCCCCGTGTGCCACGTAGGTAAGGTGTTGCGCTTTACCCACTTTCCGCTTGTCTAGCGTGTTTTACTGACTCACGTGGGTAAGGTGTTGCGCTTTACACACTTTTTGACTGTTTAAAGCGTGCTACTGACTCGGTCGTGTTTGTCTCGTGCGTTTTCCAAACAAAGCGTAAACGAATGTTGTGTCCATCGTCGGGGGGGCTGCGAACGAAAGCGCGTCCGCTACGCACGTCGAAACGTTTTAAAGCGCGTTCACTAACTACGGGGGGTCACGACTTTTCGCTTCAAACACGCGTTACGTGTTTAAAGCGCTGTTGTTAACCTGCGGTGGCGCACTGGTTTGCCTTGACGAGTCGCAAGTGCGTAAAGTTATGTCGCGTGGCGCACGGGCTCGTCTTGAACCGTACTGAGTGTGTAAAGCGCGTCAAGTAACTTACGTAGGTCAGTGGTTCGTCTCGAACAGTTTCGAGTGCGTAAACGTAACTCACGTGACGCAGTGGCTCGCGTTGATGAGTACAAAAGTAAGTAAAGCGCGTCAACTAACTTACGTGGGTCACTGGTTCGCCTCGAACAGTCGCGAGTGCGTAAAGCTACGCCGTGTGACGTAGTGGCTCGCCTCTACGCGTACTGAGTGTGTAAAGCGCGTCAACTACGCTACGTGAGTTAGTGGTTCGTCTTGAACAGTACCGAGTTTGTAAAGTTAACCCGCGTGACGTAGTGGGGTGCTGCAGACAAGACAAAGGTAGGTAAAGCGCGTCCGCTACGCTGCGGTGGCGGAGTTGCGGTGGCGGTGTTGTAGATATTAAAAAAGTAGGTACAGCGCGGTGAACGTACGGTTGCTCGTGTTGTTTCAGGCCGCACGACAGAAAGCTTTGTTGCTACGAGGTCTTGGTTTTTTCTTACAGCAAGATGGTTGCCATCTCGTCGGTTGCGAACGTGTTGACGCCTGAACGAGCTCCGAAAGCGAGTGCGCGTACCGCGCTTGTGACGTTTTAACTTGACGTGCGTGTTACGCACTCTCGTTTATCGTACAAGTGCGTGGAAAGTGGTCTCGTGCGTGCGCTTTTGCGCGCGGCGACGGTCTCTTTCCACGTACTTGTACGATAAAAGTTTGTTCGTAAAGTCGACCTTGTAAAAAAATATAACAAACGCGCGCGTACCGTTACCTTCTGCTGCGGCTGGTGTTCAAGGCTGCTTTTTCCGGATTCACTGAAATGTAAAAAGAACGACGCCGTACAAACGAACGCGTTGCGCGTTGCGCGTGCGCGTGGCCGTTTTTGTGCGTGTTGCGCGTTTCTTCTTCTCATGTGAGGAGGGAACACGCGGCGCTTAAGCCCCGTTACCACTCGAAGGTGGCAGCCACGTTGATGGGAGGGTAGGAAGACGGGAGACGGTGGGCGAGGTAACATGTCAGGGAAAAGTGACGAAGGGGTGACGGGATGGCGAACGGACGGAGACCGTTTTGTGAACGTTACATGATACTGTGTTTATTTACGTCGAAAATCAAGTACAAAATATATTTCGTATAAAAAAAGAACGTGTGGTGGTTGACGACGGCATCGGCTGTTTAGCGTAGTCTGAAATAAAAAAGACGGCGTTTGAAGTACGCGTTTAATGAATAACAACGTGGAAATGAACGTTAGAGAAGGTAGTTTTATACATGGTTTTATCTTACCGACGAACTTTCGCGCTGCTCGGTCCCGGTTGTGGATTGTTGGGGTCTTCTTCTTCCTCTTCCTCCTTCTCCTCTTCCTCCTTTTTCTCTTCTTTCTTCTTCTGCTTCCGCTGCTTTTTTAGTTTTATATATGTCTTCCTCGATTCTGGCGACGTAAAGATTTCCTCGGAATCCATGGGAGATACAGAACGTTCGAGGGTGGTGCTGAAAAGAGACTTTGTTATCCGTTGCGTTTAGCCACGAACCTCTGCTTATGGAAGCGAAAGGTAGCACGTGACGGTTCGTGGTTCTTCGCTTTGGATCCACGTACGTATCGTTACGTGTTACCTTTCGCTTCCATAAGCAGAGGTTCGTGGCTAAACGCAACTCGTGACTGTTGCGTACAAATATATACGTACGCGTGCACGCTGTGGCGCCGGCGCATATACATGCACACATACACACACACACACACACACACACACACACACACACACACACACACACACACACACACACACACACACACACACACACACACACACACACACACACACACACACACACACACACACACACACACACACACACACACACACACACACACACACACACACACACACACACACACACACACACACACACACACACACACACACACCACACACACACACACACACACACCACACACACACACACACACACACACACACACACACACACACACACACACACACACACACACACACACACACACACACACACACACACACACACACACACACACACACCACACACACACACACACACACACACACACACACACACACACACACACACACACACACACACCACACACACCACACACACACACACACACACACACACACACACACACACACACACACACACACACCCACACACACACACCACACACACACCACCGCGCGCATACACGCGCATACCTTTTTTCTTTTTTGAGCGTCGCTCGTTGTGCCAACGACGGCGCTCGCGTTTCCTGTCGCGCCTCCTGTCGCGCTCGTGCTTCCTGTCGCGCTCGTGCCTCCTGTCGCGCTAGCGCCGCCCGTGTTGCGAGCTCAGCAAGCGCCCTCAAGCGCGCCGCTTCCTCCGCTATGGTTGTACGATGTATGGAGAATGACGAAACGTTCGTCGTTCGGTTTACATGTGTGTACGTTCAAACAAGTGTTTACATACTTGGCTCTAGTTGAAAAAATGGGTCGTCGCTGTTGTTTGTATATTCGCTGGACGAGTCCGTGTCGTCATATCCGTTCGACACGACGCCGCTGTCGCGCGCGTTGTTGCTGCAGCTGCTGCTGCTGGTGTCCATTCGTTCGTTTTGGATTCACTGAAACGTACGGCGAGATGATGTTTCTAAAAAAACGTAAACTCGGCGGCGACGACGGACCGTGGCGTCGTCTACGGTTCGTCGAGACGAATAAAACAAGGTGCGGCACGATAGGGTTCGGTGGCACCGTTGAAACGTAGGGGAAAGTGGGCACCCTTGAACCACGTTTTTTCAACGCACATTAAAAATGTTTTTTACGAACTTTCGTATAATATAACGGAGACTCGTCGATGTTTAATATAATAAACTTTTTGTAAATAGAAGTAACGTTTGAGAAATATTTTGCAAAAATATGGATATTTTGAAATGCTGCGTTTTTCACAGTGCACTAAAAGTTTGGGGTCGCGTGAGCCCGAGCGTAGGGTACACTGTGACATGTAATGTAAAAGGTAGGGTCGTCTGTGGCACGTAGAAGAGACCTACGTGGAAACTGAAAACAAAGCTTCACAGCGACTCGCGTACATGTGATCTGTAACTAAAGGGTGAAAAAAAGAGAAAAGAAGCGAGGTTCTGTAAATGTGGCACAGAGAACCCCCGCAACCTGCGTCACCGTGGACCCCACTGAACCGTGGTTGTTGTTATCGTAAATATTTCAGATACAAAATACGTAAACGGTTTTGTGCGCACTTTGGTCGTGAACCTAGCGTTCGACGTACGTTTTATGAATTTTTTTTTAACTGTAGACGCCTTAGAACGCCATACATATCAAAAAGTTATGACAAGTAAAACGTTATTTTGCAAGGTTTCACGTATATATTTGCTTTTAACTAAGGTATATATGCTTCGTTCGGCATACGTTTTTGATAGAAGTTATATGTTTTGAAAACGAAGGTTTTTATATTCACCGTCACTATTTTGCAGAACGTTACGACAGAAACGTTGCCGTGTCACCGTGGACCCCGTGGCTTAAGGGAGCCCATTCTTTTTTCGGTTTTCTCAAAGCGGACGAAATTTTTTGCGAGCGAGGCAAACTTACCGGGAGCTGTGGAAGAAAGAACGGTGGACGTCGGTTCGGCTCGACAGGGTCGACTCGGTGGTGAGGGGTGGGTTTTTACAAACGTCTAGATAAATTTGAAGACGACGGGCTTCCTCACCGCGTTCGTTCAACTTGGGCTTACGCGACGCGTTTTTGCACAAAATGACCGACGCAGGTAGAAAAAAGTGTCGCTCTGCTCCGCGAAGCGAGATCGTAACGGTTGAACTTGACAGGATTTAGGTTATGTGTCTTGTTCGACTGACGAGTGGCAGCGCGTACGACCATGTTCTGCAACCACACGCGCTGGTTCAGTGGTCGTACGCGCATGTTCACGGGTCGCTGGCGTATGTAAATGTGCGCCACGTTTAAACGATGCACGCGTGCAGACGAACCAAGCGTCTTGCGTCAAACCGTTAGGTCGCACGCTGGGGATTTGTTTAGATTTTGTATGCGGGGGAAGGGGCACCGCCGCAGGCTCGTTTTATGTACGTTTCGGTCGTTCTCGTTTCCATTATATATTATTTTAGCCGTCGCTCGTTCGTCGTTAAAAAGTTCGTTACAAAAAAAATTTGAAAACGCGAGCAACTCGTTTGTGTCGTGAAAGGCTGAACGGACTACGCGATATATGTTGAAATATATTAGAACGACGGAGATGTCGGTAACTTTTAGATATGGTTACAGCACGCTCGTGTCGTACGACGATACTCTTACGGTTCCATGACGGAATACTAGATGGCAGGTCGTTTTCGTCTAGTAACTCGTGCAAGCGGACGCGCGAGTAACGCGACGCACCGAGTTCTGTTCACGTTAGCCGCACGCGACAAGAAGGTGAGTGGAGGGGTGGCGCAAGCACGAACGTGTAGAGAAGCGCGCTCGGCTACTCTCGACTATTCGGTCGAAAGTGAAACAGTTCGAGTTACGTACCGGGCTGTCTGCCACGATAATCTTTTATCGGGAACATGTTCAAGTTTCGTTTCATACTTCGCGCTTGTACCGTTGTACGTACTCATGGTATCGTCGTGCCTTTGTCGTTGCTAGTGTCGTCGTCAAAGCTACGGTCGTCGTCACGGCTCGTGTTGTCGTGATATTCGACACGAGTCCGTAAAAGTCAGTCCGTATTTGACGCACGACAAGCGTTGTCGAGCATGTCAAAGAAAAAAAGAAGACGGATGTATATTCGGGGCTCAGCCGAGCTTTTGCTTGACGGTGGGTTGTCGAGCGATCGTGAAAATCAAGAGCGGCTATCCGTAACTTCGTTCTTCTCACGCAGCGAGATGGACGAGCTGCCCGTATCTTGCGTATCTGGTTTGCTTACAGCGACGGAGTTTTTCACTCTCAGTGGATGGTTTTCCGTCGAACAAACGCGCGGCGTATCTAGAACGATGTGGTGGCGGCTGCAGGTTTCACGCGAAGGTAATCGTTGGATTTATAGTCTCAAATATTCGGTTCTTTCATCAGATATCTTCCTGATGAAAGTGATACTTTACAAGCGCGCACGTGCTACGTCAAATATTCGGTTACAGGATCGTGCAGTCGACGGCTGCATCCGAGCATGACGAGCTGAAGGAGAGACGCCTACCCACAGTTATGGATGATCGGATCCTGGCACAGCCTATAGTGAAGAAACAACGAATACAAAAATCAACGGGGAGGCTCGTATGCAAAACAACGGGTGACGCAGAGGAACCACGCGGCAGCCTGAACGAGACGGAGGAGGCGCGACATCGACGTGTCCAAGCGGCACGCTGGGATGCGGCAATGGTCGCTGAGCGACGCTAAAACCGTGCGAAACTTGAAAATAAAAAGACAACATGTATATAGTGCGACATAAAAAGATAAGCACGATCAATGGACAACGTAGTATTGAGAAAAATATATGCGGAATAAATATATATAGGTAAGATTAAATACGAAGTACGCACGACAAGTAGATGTACGGCGTAACGGTGTGTGACAAAGTAAACGTATTTTTCCTGCGTTTCATCGATCCGAGTGAGCGGAGGAGAATGAAGACGAAGATCGAAAATGTTTAGTTCAACAAATAGATTAAAAAAAGATTCTACGCCTCGTGACGCGTAAACGAACCTTTGACCATACAAACGTAATATATCTTTATTTTTCACGTTCCTACATAGATATAGATAAGCGTAAGATCGCGTGACAAAAACGCGTGTGCCGTGCGCGAGAATCATAAGTAAAGCAGTTACGTGGCGTGCGTCAAAGATAAATAGATTATAAACACGCGAGATCAGCTAAACGCGAACTATACGACGTATAGTCAACGAAGTTTAAGAACGCCGCCGGCGTTCCATGGAAACAAATAGTCAAAGTACGTTTGAGACGCGCGCGACGTAAATGACCGCGGCGCAGAGTAACGCACGCGAGACGCGCGACACATAGCCAAACGTCCGGTATACGTGTCACGAAGCAGGAGTAAGATGACACGCGCGTGACGTAGGAGCAAACAAGTTCGGCTGATGAAACGTGCGTCAGAGCACTAAGAAACGCCGGCCTACCAAGTTTTACACCTCCAGGAACGTCTGGGGCAAGTTGGTCACTAGGACAAGATAAGGGCAAAACCGGCAGACATCGAAACGCCGAAGAGGATAGTATGGCGAGCCGAGCGATCGACGCGATGATTGAACAAGGTCCGGATCAGCTAGGATGACCTACAGGGGCGATAAAAAAGTTGACCTGTCCGATGGCAGACGTGGCAGACGTCTCAGACTGGGGGTTTTTACCATAAACGTGTGACTTATCCTCCGTTCCCACGTCCTCATCGATAGATAGAGATAAGAATATAATCGACGAACTGAAACGCGCGTACCGTGCGTGATAGAAGGAAAAATAGAGTCACGCGGAATACGTCAAAACGTGAAGTAAATTAAGAGTAAGCGAGTTTAGCCAAAAAGACGAGTACAGCTTCTTGCCGCCACGACCTTCTCCTCACAATCGACCTCTGGGAAGAGCTGGCCAGACTCTCCCAAGCCGTCTTCAGGAGGGCCGTCCGCACTGTCTCGCCCTCGAGTCCTCCGGTACTCCGAAATGTCGTCCTCTTTCTCGACCGCTGCTCCCCCGCGAAATCTTAGGACAAGGGGGGGGGAAAACTTCCCGTGGACTCTGCGCCCCGCAGGGCTCCCCAGGTCCCCGCCCGGCATTCGCCCTATGGCCCACGGGAAAACCACGGGTCAAAAACCGTGGGCAGGCGGTCCACTTCGGATTGGGAGTTCTGGCTGTCGATCTGCCACACGTGGAGACTCCTATCGATCTCACTAACTCATGCCGTCGATTTCCTCTAAAACAAAAAGTCATACGACGCACAGAAACAAAGAACAACATAACACTTTAAAGATTAAAAAAAATCAATCACAAGACTTCTTATTGTTAATTTCTAAATGTTTAAAATGAACAATACCGACTTTCGGGGAATTTTTCACAAAAGTTGAGCCCACCCCGCCAAGCTCAACTAAATCGCGTTTCCCTCATTAGGGCATGCTGACCGGAAATGCCCGGTTTTACCGCACGTCCAACACTCCCCCCGGCCGGCGCCAAATTTGCTGCCTCGCCAATTCCCTTTCGGGCCCTTTCCCTCCTTATCCTTTTCCTCAGTCTTCCCTCCGACATCACGTTCCTCATTCTTTACCAAATCTCTATCTCCCTTTTTCACGAAATTCTTGTTTAAATTCTCCCTGTATCTCTCCGAATTATCCCCCTGGATAACTTTGAGCGCTTTAGCCCTTTCAACGGCCAGAATTAAGGAGGTTACTCCCTCCATTTGAAGCGCTCGCCGAATAAAATTATCGGAAACGGCCATAACGAATTGCGCACAAGCGATTTTATCGCGAAGCTCATATGGGCACTCGGGGTACGCCAGGCGCGAAAGTTTGTCAATTTCGGATCCGAGTGTCGCCAAATCCTCCCCGAATTTTTGTTTACGGTTCGTAAACGCGACGTAACAGTTCTGTGATTGTCGTCCCTCCCCGAAACGCAACTCAAGTTTTGTTTTAAGTTCCGCGAAATCTAACCGCTCGACATCTTGAACCGTTTCCAAGACCGAGCGTGCCTTTCCCCTCAGGCTCGAAACCAACGCGATCGTTTTTGTGGCGTCATCCCAATGGTTCGCACGCGCGATCAAACTCAATTGCGAGAAATATTCTTGTAACGGGGTTGTTCCGTCGTACATGTCGGGTTTCAGTTTGTACCCCAGGCCCCAGGTCGGCACTCGCGACCGCGACACTATCACTCGCGTGTATTCACGTTCCCACGCCGCTCGAGATCGCGTCTCTTTCTCCCGCACGCGCGTCTCGCGTCTCCGCGCCGCTCGGGATCGCGTCCCCCTCACTTGCGTGCGCGTCTCGCGCTTCCGCGCCGTTCGAGATCGCGATACTTCCGCGTGTGACTCGCGCCCCCGCGCCGCTCGCGACTCGCGTCCCCGAGTCTCCAGACGCTTTATTATTAGAATGACTTAGCTGTGTTTGTGCGCCGGAGTTCATCCCTCGGAGAAGACGGAGCTCCTCCTCCTGCCGGCGGAACGTCTCGGCGTACTCCCTCTCTCTCCGCGCCTGTTCCTCGCGCAGGAGCCGGACCTCCTGAATGACGGTCCGAAGACTCTCAGCAACCGTCGTCATTGCCGTCGCTTCAGCCGAATCCTGCTCGCACGAACGCTGAGGTGTCTCCACCCGGAGTCTCTTCCTCGTGGCCATCGTGGTAATCGGGATAATGCTCGTCGTCGCTCGTCCGATCCCGGACGAGCCCCCAAAATGTTGCGCTCGACCGCGCGTTCGCAGCACACACTCTCACGCACTCACTCGCGAACGCGGCGCGCAATCCCGTTACCGGGAATAAATACTCACAAATAGAAAAGAACTCGTTTAATGCAGTAATGTAATAGAACAATGGCTTGTGAACACTTCTGAACGGTTCGAAGGCCCGGCGGAGAATCTGACAGACGGCAAAAGTAAACAAACAAACGCAACAGCTCGTCGTCAAGGCTCGACGTCACGCAGCGCTTCGCGACTGCTTTTCGGGCTTCTACCGGGCGTCTCGGCACGGGCGCAACATACGCAAGATAGCGTACGCGAAAGTACGAGGCATAGTCCAATGTTTCGAAAAAATCCGCGATAAACAGGGGTAAAATGGCACAAGCGCGACGATGGGGCAAAACCGTCACGATGATGAAACGTGCTTCGGAACACTTAGAAACACCGGCCTACTAAGTTTCAGACCTCTGGGAATGTCTGGGGCAACGTGGTCACTATGACAAAAGCAGGGTAAACCCGTCCGACGTCGAAACGCCTAAACGGTCAGCCGTGCGAGTCTAACAACTGGTCCGACGGTTCGACAGAGTCCGGATCAGCTGGGTTGATCTACGAAAGGCGTAAGAAAGTTGACCTGTCCGACGGTAGACGCGACAACGGCTTCCAACTGGGGGTAAAAACGACCACGCGAGGGGGACGAGCGACTGAGCGATTCGACGCGACCCGTGACGGTTTACGTATAGAAAAGACGTGAGAGTGTTGCAAATATCATCGAGCAACCGTCACGCGCGAGGATAGGATGCGCGAAATATGCGAACGAGGAACCGCGACGTGAGGCAAACGAACGTCACGATATCAACGATCACGCGCGAACGTATCGCGTGTCGTGCGTTCGAGTCGTGTAAAAGAACAAAAATCCATCGTCGAACGACGCGTCGGACGGCAGGAAAGTGGGGGAACGAGAACTACGAAGGCGCGGTCGGACTACCTGACAAATACCATAGAATTAAACGTGTACGTTTGACAAATATGCGTTTGAGGCGACTTATGTAAACGTACGCGACACGTAAACGGTCACGCGAACGACGCCATCAGATAAAAGCGTGAACCACGAAGGTGGGGAGGGAGCGCGTTGCGCGTAGAGCCGACGAACCGAGCATTGTAAGGTGAACGCGCGTATCATAAGTTATAATGGAAACGTCAAGTATGTTAACGAGCCCGACGAAACATTCGATGTTAAACGCTAAATACGAGCGAGCGCGATCACGCGGCGATAGTATGCTACCGTGTGCAAGCGAGCAAACAGTACGATTGTTAACGCAAGGTCTCCTTTTCCGAAGAGATATCCAATACGTTGTAACATTTGCAAGGACGACGTTTGAAGGACGAGAAGGATCTGGAAAATGGACAGCTGCGTATCGAGAATCATGTCGTTGCGAAAGTTGTTGACCAGACAAGTGTGACGAACATGTTTATATGCGATGACGGAGCCCCGTGTGCGCGGCAACACCTGCCTCGGCAAACATGGGACTTCGGACGGCGGAAGCTACGAATGGCCACATTTGGATGGCAAGTGTACGTAGCACTTGGACGACAGATGTGCGAAACGGGGCGGAGTCTTGCCTAAGTGGGGCGGTTGCCGGGAGACTAGGAGCCGGAGCAAAATCCATCCCGCGAGGACGTCCGCGCCGGAGAGTCGTAGAGTAAAGACGTTGGGATGTCAGCGCTCGTAAAGTATGGTGACTGACTGTGTAACTTCTCATGAAATATAATATAAATTCTGCATTAAACCATCCCGCGGCAGACGCGTTAAATCTTCGAACTTCTGAAACTTGTATTATCTGGAACGAGAATAAAATAGAGGATCGTTTACTCGTTGAACAAGAACGACTTAGAGTTGAACATTTGTCGAGTGCGGTTGAAACCTTACCGATACGTAACACTTACCTGATCCTGCGATTTGCTTGTCGGCGATTCTACATCCGTTCGGGGAGATCTAAGAAGCGTTCCAGCGAAGGTCCAGAGCGAAGTTAGCGGTGTACAGCTGCGGTCCAGAGAAGGTTCGAGAGGCTAAGTCCAGCGGTGATCTAAGATCCGACGGTAACGAGGAGACCTGAAACAGAGAAAAAAGGGTTGAGAGGACGCAGCGTGGTCCGTGAAAAAGGTGGGACACGCTCGTACTTCGACGCCGCAATCCTTTCTCGGTTTAGAGGGTGAAACGTCGAGTGGTGCGCATGTCGATGACATCTTCAGACGTCGAAAGGGGGGGGCAACGATCCTCCGTACGGTCACAACAATACATTGAAGATGCGTAAGTGTCAGCATAAGCTAAGAAGACTTTTTTTAATAAGAACGTAATGTTTTGTGTCTTCAAAATTTGAAAAAACACCGCCGGCCGTAGCGTTATCCAAAGAGTACCACGAGGAGGTTGCCCGGTTGGATTTACGCTTATCGGTTTCGCATGTTGATACAACGCCATATCGTTATTTGAGGGATTTGCTGCCAACGTTTTTGAAAGGTTCTGGCAAGCAAAGTCAACGCGGGAATATTACGATACGTTTCGCGCACGCTTTGCTGCAGTTGTTTGTAGTGCTTTTTTTTTCGTTTGTAGTTGCACCGTGCAGCCGACGGTTGTACTCGAGCATGACCAGCTGCAGCAGAGGCAACTTTCAACGGTGACCGACGACCGCATACTCACTCAACCGATGGTGAAGAAGCAAAAGGTGCGGAGATCCAAGAACCAACCGAAGGACATCACGGAAGATCAATGAGGCAGCCCAAACGAGACGGAGGAGGCGCGTAAACGACGCGTCTTAGCGGCGCGGAGGGATGCGGAGACGATCGCTGAGTGCGTGTAGACCAGTGCGCGAATTTGAAAAAGAAAAAGACAAAATGTAAATAGTGCGATATAAAGATAACAAGAAAACAATAAACAATATTAGTGGACTATATAGTGAGAAGAAAAACATATACGAAACATACGCAGATACCATATAGATTTAGATAAAAAAAAAAGATTAAAAGTTAAGATTTCGGAGTAACGGCGCGAGCGATGATTACAGTTGATAATACGCGGCGTGCGAACTTACGAAAGTTATTTTCACGGTTTAAACCGATCCGAAGGAACTCAAGCGACGTACGCATAAGAGAGAAAACATTTATTTCGCCAAAAAAATTTAAAAAAGTCCGTATACTTTTAGTGCGTAAAGAACCTTTTACCATGAAAAATTGTGACATATCCTCCGTTCCCACGTCCTCATCGATAGATAGAAAGATAAGAATATGATCAACGAGTTAAGACGCGTGTACCGTGCGTGACAAAAAGAAAAGTAAAGTCACGTGAAATACGTCGAAACGTGACGTAGATTAAGAGCAAGCGAGTTCAGCCAAAAAGACATAGAATCACCGGGAAATGAAACGCCGTCACGACAAACGCGGAATGGTAGCGTCGGGGTAAGTTGGCAACGCGTGCATGATAAGCGGCACGTACGCAAGAAAGCGTACGCAAAAGCACGAGGTATAGTCCAACGTTTCGAAAAGATCCGTGATAAGCAGGGGTAAAATGGCACGAGCGCGACGATGGGGTAAAACCGTCACGATGATGAAACGTGCTTCGGAACACTTAGAAACACCGGCCTACCAAGTTTCAGACCTCTGGGAATGTCTGGGGCAACGTGGTTACTATGACAAAAGCAGAGTAAACCCGTCTGACGTCGAAACGCCGAAACGGTCAGCCGTGCGAGTCTAACAACTGGTCCGACGGTTCGACAGAGTCCGGATCAGCTGGGTTGACCTACGAAAGGCCGAAGAAAGTTGACCTGTCTGACGGTAGACGCGACAGCGGCTTCCAACTGGGGGTAAAAACGACCACGCGAGGGGGACGAGCGACCGAGCGATCTGACGCGATCTGTGACGGTTTACGTATGGAAGAGACGTGAGAGTGTTGCAAATATCATCGAGCAACCGTCACGCGCGAGGATAGGATGCGCGAAATATGCGAACGAGGAACCGCGACGTGAGGCAAACGAACGTCATGATATCAATGGTCACGCGCGAATGTATCGCGTGTGGTGCGTTCGAGTCGAGTAGAAGAACAAAGTTCTACCGTCGAACAACGCGTCGAACGGCGAGAAAGTAGGGGACGTAGAATCACGGAGGCGCGGTCGGACTATCCGACAGATACCATAGGATTGAACGTGTACGTTTGACAAATATGCTTTGTAGGCGACTTAGGTAGGTAAACCAACGTGATACGAAAACGGTCAACCGAATGACGCCATCAGGTGGAGGCGTGAACTACAAAGGTGGGGAGAGAGCGCGTGGCGCGTAGAGCCGACGAACCGAACATTGTAATGCGAACGCGATAATCATAAGTTATAATGGAAACGTCAAGTATGTTAACGAGCTCGAAGAAATAATCAGTAATCAGTGTTTAACGTTTAATAATGGCGAACGATACTACGCGGTGGTAGCATGATAGAATGTGCGAGCGAGCAAACAGTAATATTGTTAACGCAAGGTCCCCTTTTCCAAAGTGCTATTCGATACGTGTTAATATTCGGTATGACTACGTTCGAAGGACGAGACGGATCTGGAAAATGGACAGCTGCGTATCGAGAATCATGTCGTTGCGAAAGTTGTTGACCAGATAAGTGTGACGAACATGTTTACATGCGATGACGGGGCCCCGTGTACGCGGCAACATCTGCTTTAGCAAACACGGGACTTCGGACGGCGGAAGCTTCGAACGACCACATCTGGCTGGCAGGTGTACGTAGCACCTGGACGACAGATGTGCGAAACGGGGCGGAGTCGTGACCAAGTGGGGCGGCTGCCGGGAGACCAGGGGCCGGAGCGAAACCCACCGCGCGAAGACGTCCGCGCTAGAGCCTCGAAAAGTACGGTCGATAATACGTTTCCTCGGTAGGAATACTTCGTCATAGAATAACTCGGACTTTGCGTCGAATAATCCCGCGGTAGACGCGTTAAATCTTTAAGAACTTTTCACAATCTTGTATTATCTGGAACGAGAATAAAATAGAGGATCGTTTACTCGTTGAACGAGAAGTACTTTTGAAAATTTTATTTGAGTGCGGCGTGATACCTTATCCTAAAAATTACGTAATACTTACCTGATCCTGCGACTTACCTATCTATATCGGCGATCCCACATCCGTGCGGGAAGATCCAAGAAGCGTTCCAGCTACGGTCCGGGGCGAAGTCGTCAGTGCACAGCGGCAGTCCAGAGAAGGTCCGGGAAGCTGAGTCCAGCGGCGATCTAAGATCCGACGGCACAGAGGAGACCTGAAACAGAGGAAAAAAGTGTTGAGAGGACGCAGCGGGGTCTACGTGAATAAGGTGGGGCACGTTTGTACTTAGAATCCTTGATCCTTTCTTGGTTTAGTGGGTAAAACGTCGAGTGGCGACCGTATCGGTGACATACGAAATCGTATCGTGGGGAACATCACACCTCCGTATGGTTACAACCGCTCAAAGGTTTTTATATTTTTGCACAAAACAAAAAGTGTAACTTTGTACGTTTGGAGATATCTCAAATAAAATCAAAGTCCCGCGCGGCGTGTTGCTTTCGCTCGCGGTCGTTACCTCCGGTAGCCTCTCGGGCAAAAATAAAATGAAAGTCAAGCGCGGCGTGTTGTTTTTGCTCGCGGCCGTTACCTCTGAACACTGTTTTTCACGGTTATTTTTGGAACCTATCGTTCACGGTCGTTACTTCCGGACTTAGTTTTTCCGTGCGGTCGTTACCTTCGGACCCTATATTTTACGGTCGTTACCTCTGGACTCTATATTTCACGGTCGTTATCTCCGGGCACTACTTTTTACGGTTGTTACTTCCGGACTCTATATTTTATGGTTGTTACTTCCGGATTTAGTTTTTTATCGCGGTCGTTACTTTCGGATACTACTTTTCACGGTCGTTACCTCTGAAACTTATATTTTACGATCGTTACCTCCGGATATTACTTTTCACGGTCATTACCTCCGGAAGCTATCGTTCACGGTCATTACCTTTGGATTTAGTTTTTTATCGCGGTCGTTACCTTCGGACATTACTTTTCATGGTTGTTACTTCCAGACTTTATATTTCATGGTCGTTTTTTCCGGACTTAATTTTTCATCGCGGTTGTTACCTCCGGACACTACTTTTTACGGTCGTTATCTCCGGAACCTATCTTTTACGATCGTTACCTCCGGACACTACTTTTTACGGTCGTTATCTCCGGAACCTATCTTTTACGGTCGTTACCTCCGGACCCTATTTTTCACTGTTGTTATCTCTGGAAGTTATCGTTTACGATCGTTTCTTCCGGACTTGATTTTTCATCGCGGTCGTTATTTTCGGACTCTATTTTTTGCGGTCGTTATTTCCGGAACCTATCGTTCACGGTCGTTATTTCCGGACTTAGTTTTTCATCGCGGTCGTTACTTCCGGACACTACTTTTCACGGTTGTTACTTTCGGATTTAGTTTTTCCGTGCGGTTGTTACCTCTGGACATTATTTTCACGGTCGTTATTTTCGTACCCTATCGTTCACGGTTGTTACTTTTGGAACCTATCTTTCATTGTCGTTACATTCGGACTTAGTTTTTCCGTGCGGTCGTTACCTCCGGACACTACTTTTTACGGTCGTTATTTCTGGACCCTATCGTTCACGGTCGTTACCTTCGCACACTATTTTTCATGGTCGCTACCTTCGTACTCTATCCTGAGCAGCACATAAACAGTGGTCTGATATTGGATCTATGTTGCGTGTCCAACTTATATTATGTTGGCCCGACGTTTCAAAATAACAATGGACCAATGTTGGTGGCGTCATATTGGTTCATCGATGGTCACGGCGTGGTGAAATATTGGATGTTACCGTAAGCCAACCGTGTATCAACGATTTAAAAATGATCAACGCGCACAAAAACCGTGGCCCAATATGAACATATGTTGACTATTTAAATTCTAGATCGTGGCCCAACGTTCTTAAATGATACGGGACCAATCGTGGGTGCATTCGGTGCCGTACAAAGTATACGATGTTTAACTAATATTATTTTTAGTAATATTAGTAAATCTAAAAAATAAAATAGACGTTGACATATTTTATACTTCGTTCTGTTGTATTACTAGGTATATGTTCGTTATACAGTTCTAGAACGTTTTGTAGGACGGAGTTAAACGTTATGTACGTATATATATAAACGTATATTATATACGTTAGATCATACGGTATAACGAACATGTATGTAGTAAATACAACAGCTTGAAGTATAAAATGCATCATACATGTCGTGACGTCCATCTTATTTTTTAGATTTACAAATATTATTAAAAATAATATTAGTTAAACATCGTATATTTCGTACGTAGAACGTGTCGATCGTACGTAAGTCTAAAAAATGTAAAGATTATAAGTAGCGACGATATAAAAGTAATGAACGTTCTATACGAAACGTAACATGTCTAAACGTCGGATATAGACGTATCTTTTGTGTATACGATACACATAGTATACGCACGAAAATAAACAGTTACACACGTAAATATTTTACGTCTAAGGTTGAACAGTACACACGTTAAAAGAAATATGAACAAAATAATATACGTTGTTGTAGTGTTGTAATATACGTTGGTATAAAATATTGTTTGTTATATCGATATAAAACTCGTGTTATACTATGTTATATGTTAAGGTCAGTCTTCATTTTTCTAAACAAAACGTTACGAACAATATTTAACTTCTAAAGTTTAGTAGAACGTTTTACAAACGTGCAGTTTGAACGTATCTGAAAAAAAAAACTAACACGCGTAGTTTCAACGGCACGTGATATATTATACTAACTAGCACGATTAATGTTTTCAACAGTAACGACGACGGTCACAAAGTAAACAAACTATCGTGTGCACACGGACAGGCACAGCGTGTCGCGCCGCGGTACCCGTTCTCCCTAAGTTGACCCACGTGGGTAAGATGCTGTGCTGTATCCATTTTTCGACTGTTTAAAGCCCCCCACTGTGCCATCGGGGTAAGGTGCTGCGCTTTACCCATTTTTCGCGTGTTTAAAGCGTCTCACTGACCCACGTGGGTAAGGTGCTGCGCTTTACACACTTTTCGACTGTTTAAAGCGCGCCACTGACTCGGTCGTGTTTGTTTCGTGCGTCTTCCAAATAAAACGTAAACGAATGTTGTGTCCATCGTCGGGTTGGCTGCGAACGAAAGCGCGTCCGCTAACCACGCCGAAACGTTTTAAAGCGCGTGCACTAACTACGGGGGACTACGACTTTCCGCTTCAAACACGCGTCACGTGTTTAAAGCGCCGCCGTTAACCTGCGGTGGCGCACTGGTTTGCCTTGACGAGTCACGAGTGCGTAAAGTTACGTCGCGTGGTGCAGTGGCACGCCTTGAACCGTACTGAGTATGTAAAGCGCGTCAACTACGCTCGGTGAGTTAGTGGCTTGTCTTGAACAGTCGCGAGTGTTTGAACGTATCGAAACATATAAATTATAGTGTTCAAGATTTGACCAGTTTAGCACTCTTTCTTGAAACTCGTCTAACTATCGCGTTACAGCGTTGACTCGTTCAGCACTGCGTCTTAAATGTCGTCTAACTATCGTCTTTTAGATTTTATTCGTTGAGCATTCTTTCTCAAACGTCGTGTAACTATCGGTTTTCAGATTTTCCCCGTTCAGTCCTCTTTCTTGAACGTCGTCTATCGTCTTTTAGATTTTATCCGTTCAGTACTCTTTCTCGAACGTTGTCTAACTATCGCGTTTCAGATCTTGCTCGTTCAGTACTGTTTCTCTAAACTCGTCTACGTATCACATTCAAGATTTGACCCGTTCAGCACTCTTTCTTGAACGTCGTCTAACTATCGATCTTTAGAGTTGACCCGTTCAGTACTCTGTTGAACGTTGTCTAACTATCGCGTTTTAGATTTTTTTATTTTATTACTGTTTCTTAAAACTCGTCTAACTATCGACGTTTAGATTTTACCATTTTGGCACTCTTTCTCAAACGTCGTCTAAGTCGTGTCTTTAAGATTTTCCTCTTATAGTACTCTTTCCACGAAGTATTGTAACACGCGCGTTTAAGATTTTACCCGTTCGGCACTGTTTCTTAAAAGTATTCTGTCGTTTTTAAGATTTTATCCGTTCGGCACTGTTTCTCCAAACTCGTCTAACTACTGACGTTCAGCGTTGACCCGTTTAGTATTCTTTCTCAAACGTCGTCTATCGATTTTCAGACTTTGCCATTTGAGAACTGTTTCTTGAAATTTTATCGCGTTTAAGATTTCACCCGTTCAGCACGCTTTCTCAAACGTCGTCTATCGTCTTTAAGATTTTATCCGTTCAGCACTGTTCTCTCTATTTTTCGAGTGAAATATCACTCTAATCGAGTGAAAATTCACTTAAGCAAAGAGTGAAAATGGAACATATCTTATCGAGTGAATATTGACTCGGTATGTTGAGTGAATTAGATCACTCGTGCGCTCGAGCGAAATATGACTCGTGTATTTGAGTGAACTTGCACTCCATTACAGAGTGCCTCCATTTCAGGTCTAATTTTGGTGTTCGCTCGTTCTTAGAGTAAAATTTTACTCTCATTCGAGTGTGCAACATCGAGTGATTTTTTACGGTAATTCACTCCCTCACTAGAGTGAAGCAAACCCAGCAAACATGTAACGTACAGGTTAGTTGTAATTTCCTACTCAACAATATAAATGCAATATAACACATGTATTATATTGCATTTATATTGTTGAGTAGGAAATTACAACTATAACCTGTACGTTACATGTTGCATTGTATTTGCTGAGAAAGCTTGAGAAAATTATCTAAAAAATTAGTTTCCTAAAAAAATGAGCAGAAAAGCATTATAAAGAAATTTTAATGTAATCAAATTTAGATAAATGACAGCACTTTGAACTAAAATCAAGAGATACGGTAGTGTTTCGCGCCAAGTACGCGCGGAGCGAGACGCACCGTGATTCTTATTTACTGGGAGAAAGGACAGACAAGGCTAGTTACAAATTACATCCACTTGACTTTCGGGTTTATTAATTTGCAATTAAAGTACAACTACAACGCACGTGATGACACCAGACCGCGAGTTCGTTGGTACCGATCGCCGCGAATCCGAGATCACCAGAGAAGGTTAAGAACGAGCACAAGGTACCCGGCCTTTCACAGGCCCTGGACGAACCCGCCACGTAGTCGTCACCAAGTAATGCCGTCGTCATATTGCAATTCGTACATTCTCCTTATCATCCGTCGTATTACCCGTCGTATTACTTGTACTGACAATATGTATTAATTCATGGATTCCAATTCTGAATCAGAGCTGAAAAGACAAAGTAAAAAGAGATTTAGTATTTTCTTAAAATGGAAAATTAGGTACATGAATAATTAAAGCAATTATGGAAGCTTACTCAGACATGGTCTGTGCTGATTCTGACTGAATTTCTACTGCACTCAAAATACAATTTAGACTGTCACAGCAGCTCTTGGGGGTATTAAGTCCATTGTAGACAATGGATTCAAAAAAGTTGTAGAAGTTTAGAAGAGCGGCTGCATAATGTACGTCAAACATGTAATGTAGTTTAAAGAGCCTGTCAAAGGCACGCAGAGGATTGTTTCCTACAGGAAATAAATGATTTTCAATTTGGATAAAAAATGGGCCTTTCCTTTGGTCCATGTTTGTGCAGCATAATAGAAATGGCTGCTTGTGCAAAGAGCCTCTCTCAGAGATTTTAGAATTTATATCTTCATTTGCCTGCAAAAACAAGAGATATTCAGAGATAAACAATAAATATGTAATTTCAATCTGTTTGCTAAGATTTACTTACACCTATAAACTGCAAGAGGCTTGGATGTGGAACTGAGTTGATACGAGCCACCTGGCCACCACTTTGCTTTCTCTTGGCTTTGTTCTGAAAAGTAATTAAGAATATATAATAAAGTATAAAAATTTCTCAGGAAATTTAAATTAAAAAGAAGAAAATAATACATACCTGTGCTTTGGTAACATTCGAATGGTTCGGAGGAGGCAGCAACTCAGGTAAAACCACAATTGCTTTTAAATTAACTAAAAACAAAAAAATTCTCATTAATTAAATTTAAAAAAAGTACATGATAGAAAATTCTTTGCACTCACTACTCACTGTCAAAATCAGTTAATTTCTCTAGCAAATGAGGTGCTACATTTTTACAATGTGCAATAATACGTGGGGCGAAATGGGTGGGAAATCTTGCCAACAGTACGTCGTGCCCTTCAAAAATCTCTCTAAATTCATTATCAATCTGCAACCACCATAAGTTTCAAGACAATTATATAGAAATGAAAAATAAAAGAAAATAATTGAGAACTTTGAAGACAATTGAAAAGAATTCGTCATACCATTTCACCCTCAAAGTTTTTAAGGCGAGGATATTTTTTTAACACATCGGAAACTGTGATGCTTTCAGATGATTTGATTTCGGTATATCTGTTAGGCCGGGTTTCATATAATAAACGTTCAATTTGAGCCTTGACGGAATCAGTTGGCTTTGTATGCTTCATTTCAGAAATCTGGTTTAAAAAAGTGACTTGTAAATTGCAGTTTATACAGCTTTAATAGTTAGTTTTAATTATTTGTCAACTAAATACCTTTTCAATGAGGACAGACTCGGTTAGTTGTGGCCTATCTATAAACGGTTGTTTCCTTATTTTCTTTTTATTTGGTCTTTCAGTTGTTAGTCCTCTGCGCTTCTCCTTCCTGGGTAAATGCTTTCTTACCGTTTTCAGCCGCCACTCAAGATAGCCCTCTCCAACAACTTCGTCGTAGAAACTCTCCTACAAATTTAAAAAAGGGAACGTCTGAAACATTTAAAACATTTCTGACAACACAGAAACCACAAGTTACTTACATGAGAACGCCCTTCAATTTTTGATGATAATCTAGGAAATGTGGACACAATGGCCTTTGCAACACGAGACTTATATTCCTTGGAAGGATATCTAAATAAGAAAACAAAAGAAAACAATTAATTAATATTCTACGAAAAAATAGAAAAAAAATTAACAAAAAATATAAGCAAAAACTAACTATATGTACTTACGTGTTGCCCCATTCTGAGCACATTTCAGATACTACAATCTTTACCAAATCTCTTCGGTGCTTGTTAGTAAATTTATTTGATTGCAAAATCTTGGCTAAGTCTTCATGCTGTTCTGAATGCTTTTCAATCCATTTCTCAATATCAATAGTTTTGCTGTTAATATTGCGATTAATGCCAGGCTTTTCAACTGCAGTGTTTGTCTCAGACAATGAGTCAGTATCCGTTTCGTCCAGTTCCGGAAGTTTAGTCTGGGCCTATATTGAAAGTAATAACAAATTAAACAAAGATAAGGCCAATCCAATTTTTTTGCAGTGGAATTAGCCACAATCAATAACCAGCGTACTACTGCCAAAACCAGGAATGCTCTTACCGATTCACGTGTTGAAGAAGATTTTGATGTTGAGGGACCTGGATCTACTGATAGGCACGTCTCTCTGATAGGCATGGACATATTTAATGTGTCCGCATTTGGTGTGTCAACCATAATGAACTGTTGATAAAAGGATGTATTAACTTTGAATCTTAAGTATTAATGCGGATGAACTGGATATACTGACCACATTAGTGTGTTCCCTAACGAGGAAAGCTATCAGCTTCCGTTGACCCATTTCGTTAACTCCAATTTCTTTTAAATCTTGCTCCGAAAAAAAAGGAAGAGTTGTACCAGTAGCTTTTTCCTCTAAAGAAAAAGAAAAGCACAATAAAAAGCAATGCACATTGACTTTGAAATATAGCAAATTAGAAATCAGCTTACTCATATAATTTATCACAACATCACATCCATCACTTAAAACAAACTAAGGTGAATAGAAATGAATGAGTTTCGAACGAATATCTATTCTACCTCCTGAAATATTCACAAACCAGACAAGAAAACATAAGTAGCATCAGCAGAGGAACCATAAGATACCGAACATAAATGCACACACCAATGTTAACAACTTAAAATATGGCGTTTAAATAAAAACAAAGCAATTCAACCTGCAACAAATAATAAAAAAACATTGGCTTACTTTTTTATTTAAAGCTCCAATAATATTGGGTCTGTGTAACATTTTATAGAATAGAAGCCTGAGTGGCATCTCTTGATTGACACACGTAATCTTACTGTTAAACCTAAAGAGTAACAGAAGCCCTAATGCGCAAACTAATAATAAGTGTTTTGACCAGCTCCTTCATTTTTATATTCTAATCTAATTCTAGTCTAATCTAATGAAACAAACTGGGGAAGTAGTTGGCGTACCCATAAAAAAAATACTGAAATAAAAATTAAACTTAAAACTTAATTTAAAGGCTTCACTTAATTAAAAATATAACATTTTATACAGATTTTCAGCAGTTATAAGTAAAAGCTTAATATCCTATATTAAACTATTTCTATAAACTATTTCCACACACTAAATCAAGATATAACGCAAAGTTATAAAATTTTCAGTGCTACAATAATCTCGCCATAAAGCAAAAAGCTTCACATCCTTTAAGTCATCAGCCGATATTAAAATAACATTTAAGCCTGACGCCACACTGAAAGAATTTAAAGAACGTTCATAACCCAAAGTTTCACATTCACGACACAGAAAATAAACCCTATCAGATTCACAAATATATATTTTTATTATTGTAGCAAACACAGGATTTCCTGATTCAGTTTCTCGTCCACTCTTAACAGCAACATGCCACCCACTTCGGTATTGAACACCATATATTTCTACTTTTGATGTTTCAAATATATTTGCATTGTCTGCTATCCCTACTACTTTCAAATACTTATAACCCTGACAATTTTTAACCAGAACTGTCTGCCCCTTTGAACAGATTATTTTCTTCTTTGGGGCATCATTAGAACCCCAAGTGACACATTGTGAAATTTGACTCAGGCGGATCATGCTAAAAGGTAAATTTTTGAAGTTGCAGCATTGACTTCCATATTTTTTGAATATGCTATGTTTTGCTTCATAGCGCAGGCATACTATGGATCTAAGTGGTCCAGACTTTATCAAACATTCCCAATAATGCATTAAATGATGGAATTTGTTTATAAGTGCAACATTGGGAAATAACTCCTTAAAACTTGAGACAAATTCCAATACTAAGTCCTGTAAGTAAGGGGCTTGAGATGGTGATGCAATTGGACTAAAGACTATTTCACTAATTCTATTTAAAAGAAGAACAAGATGGAGGTATTTGTCTCCTTTAGGTACTTTATCAGAGACCAAGAAAGGAAATATTCTCAAGAGACACCACGTCTGCACAGCTTTCTGTTGAATCGGGTTACCACTGTAAAAATTATTGAGAGTAAAATTAGGTGACGGCTTATTTTTCTTTTCTGGCATACCGTACTGAAACATCTGTATTCGGTTGTTTAGCTCAATCAAAGTTAAGTTATATCCATTCTCTCTCTTAATAAAATGCTTGATTACGTGCTCAAGAATTACAGGTGCAATACCTTGCCAAATGTCATGCATTGGATCAAAAACGAAATTGTCTGCACAGTGCCAAAAACGACTTCTATGTAATGCACTATTTTCTCTTAAACCCGTTTCAGTATCGGTCAATAGCTTTGATTTGACTTTCCGTACTTGTTCATTATACAATTCTCTCGTTCTTGGAGTTTTAATTGCTACTCTTCCCTTTAGGAGATCAGATCTGTGTATCATGCATGAACGACAGAAGTGGTTAGCAGAAGGACTCAAGAATCCGAACATCTGATGTGCAGCCAAGCCATCAGCGACGACACAAGCTATGGTGGCCCTCAATACAAACGGTTCTCCATCAAAACTCACCATAACCCCTTCTTCACTTTCCAGCTTATTTAAATCATCAAGAAATGGGCTTAAAATTTCCTCAAAACCATACTTGGTAACATCAGCTGTGTAGCAAATTCCCAAAACTTGAACTCCTCCCATAAATGATTGCAAATGAGGAGGCAAATTTTGAATAGTAAAGTAAAATGCTCCTAATTTGTGAGCTGATGTTTTACTTCCTAGAGGATTGTTTACAAGTATATCATCATAGTATAATTGGATTCTTAATGCTTGTGGATATCTCTGAAAAAAAGGACTTCTTTTGAAGCTCTCCCCATCTCTGAAACCCCTCAGAAATCCATCTGAAGAAGAAGATTCTTCTTCAATGTATTTTCTAACACTTGAATGAGAAAGTATTAATTTAAGACTCTCAATTATTGGAACATATTGAAAACTTTCAATAACCAACTTTGGTTCGTATTCACCAGATTGTCTATTCAGCACTGATTCACAACGGTCTCCAAGCGGAATCTCAACGGAGTCTACAAACCTATAGTACATTTTTAAAGCTTTTACTTGCTCTTCAATGGATACAAATTTGTCAAAAGGAGCAGAAATCTTAAACTTAGATAGTAAACTTTGAATATCAGCCTGATCCAAGGATATATCTTTACTTGAAAAATAATTCACAACTTCTTGCTCAAAAAAATTTGCAATGTTGCAAATAAAAACCTCTGCTGCCATGAAAGCTTGAGTCAAAGTAGCCCCTGTGACAAATGCTTTGGATCTAAGATGAGCAACCATTTTTGCAGCCTCTCCTGATATACTGAACACTTTTTGAGGTCTATCTTTAGGGTTGTTACCCTCAGGCACAATACAATGACTATCTTGCTCAGGGTCTTCAGTCTCTACCTCCATATTAGAGTCTACCTCCATATAATTTTGAAATAAAGATGACTCGTTATTTCTATTTCTTAAAATTGGGTGGTTAACACGAAGATGTCTAATCAAACTTTTGAAATTTTTAAACACACATTGACACTCATCTTGTCCACATTGATATCCAAAACTATAAGGAGCTGATACAGACAAACTATGTGAATGTCTTAAATGCGCTGTGAAACGTTTCAATCCATCCGGAATAAATTTATGACACATTGAACAAGTATAGCCTTCCATTGGTGACACTGTTTGATTGTAAACATTAACAAGAGGTACTTTGTTTACAGGCCTAAAATTAACCAACAACAGATATTCAAATAAATTCACAAGCAAAGATCTGAAATAAAATAATACTTTGTCAGCCTAAAATTAACCAACTACTAGACATATTCAAGTAAATTAACAAGACTTGAAAGAAAATAACGTGAACAATATTATTACGCTTACATTACTTGTCTGTCTTACCAAACTGATACATACTGAGTAAAAGATTAATTGTGTTCTCATTAACTCCTCTCTTTTGCAGATACATGGCTAAAGCCTCAGAGTCCATCATTGCATCCTGAAACAACAATTCTTTATTAGAAATTAAAAACAAACTAGACATGGGCACTTTTTATTTGAATAACAAATTAAAAATAATATTTGAAAATAAAATGTTATTCAAATACTTTTTTTATTTGTTATTTGCAAACAATATTTAAAAGTTAATATTATAATGAGAATAAATTTAAATAATTTATTGGAAAATAAATTATTTAGGAAAAAAATTTAAATAAATATTTTTAAATAAATGTTTATTTAAATAATCAAAAAATATAATTTTAGAAAAAATATTTTTAAGCAATTTTTTTAATAGCAACTTATATATTCTTTTATAAATAATACAAAACGTTAATAACATTAAATATATATAATGAGCTATATTATAATTTATAATTAATGAATGTATAATTAATGAATTACTCGAAATTTATTTGCAAATAATGTATTTTTACATACTGTTTTTATTTACATAAGATCTCAAAATAGTCAAATAAATTTATAATTTTATCTAAACCATGCCATTTATACGTGCTGTTTATATTATAAACTATTACTACGTTTACGCGAGCGTTACTTCTGTAGTAACTTACTGTAAGATACTTTATTCTAAATACATTGCGGCGGCCGGTAGACGACTGGCACTTTGACCCGTACTTTCGACAGGCCCGGCACGCACATACACACGGTCGAGGCATGTTACCTGTATGTCGATCACGTGTGAGAGCGCGATCTCGATTTTTCCATACTTTAGATTCCACATTACGATAATTCCTTCGAGTAAACGGGATTTTTCTTTGCGTAAACGGGATTTTGTAGTAACTTACGATAATTTATTCCGCGTAAACGAGTGAATTATCGTAAGTTACTACAGAAGTAACGCTCGCCGAAACGTAGTAGTATATAGCTCATTATGTATTTAATATTACTAATGTTTTTTTATTATCTTTTAGCAACATAACCAAATCAACGCTCTGAAATAACAGGTACAAATGTAGTGAGGTTATACTTACCTCAGGAAACATGTTCACTTTTTAGCACAATTCAATCCAATATAGCAAATAAAATCCAGGCACTAATATCCACAATCCGAAATATGGCAGACAAACACGTAAGCGCCCGGCACTTCTCCCTCCAACAAAGCAACCATGAACCATCAACGGCATCAACATAAGTAGAAGTGGCGTCATAACCTACATAGTCAAACTGACGTCTGCACACGTACTAAATACTGAATGTAGGAATACAACTCGCCCACGAATGTTATAAAGTAAACTTCAATTTTATGAACAATAGTTCTGTCTATGTACTCTCATAAATATTGTTCTGTTATTTTTCCGGAATGTGATGATGACTCACGTAGAGTAACACGTCACGTCTTTTGCGCGGGCTACGCAACTGAGCCATTCGGTTCGAGTAAATTTTCACTCGACCCGAGTTGCTCGGAACCAGCGTACCACAATTCACTCCGACACTTCGAGAGAATAATTAAGATTATTTTCACTTTATAGTTCGAGTCACAGATTTCACTCGAATTGAGTGAAAATAAGTGTAAAGTCACTCTGTGAAGAGTTGATAGTGCATTCACTCAAGCTAAGAGTCAAATTTTCACTCGAAAAAATTTAGAGAGTTTCTTCAAAATATTCCAACTATCGTTTTTAAGATTTTACTCGTTCAGCACTTTTTTTCAAACGTCATCTAAGTCGTGTCTTTAAGATTTGACCCGTTCAGCACTGTTTTCTCACAATATTCCAACTATCGTTTTTAAGATTTTGCTCGTTCAGTGTTCTTTCCACGAAGTATTGTAACACGCGCGTTTCAGCGTTGACTCGTTCAGTACTCTGTTGAACGTCGTCTATCGTTTTTAAGATGTTATCCGTTCAGCACTGTTTCTCCAACGTATGCTAACTATCGCGTTCAAGATTTTACCCGTTCAGCACTGTTTCTTGAAACTCGTTTAACTATGGCGTTACAGCGTTGACTCGTTCAGCACTCTTTCTCAAACGTCGTGTAACTATCGTTTTCAAGATTTGACTTGTCCAGCATTTTCTTCAAAGTATTCTATTGTTTTTAAGATTTTACCCGTTCGGTTGTCTTTGAAAATTATTTTACGTCGCGGTTTAAAAATTTTCTTCGTTCAGTCTTCTTTCTCGAACGTCGTCTAACTATCGTTTTCCACATTTTTCTCGTTTAGTACTGTTTCTCCAAACTGGTCTACGTATCGCGTTAAAGATTTTATTATTTTAGCACTGTTTCTTCAAACTCGTCTAACTATTGATATCAAGATTTTACTATGTCAGTTCTCGTTCTTCACAATATTTCACGTACCGTTTTCAACGTTTACCCGTTCGGCATCGGCCGTTTACTTCACGCATCCCACGGTACACGCGATCTTTCGGTTGGCGTGGGTTGGGTTGAGTTAGTTTAGAAATGATATTTCAAGACTATACGACGAACAACGTTTGTTATTTTTACGCATGTTCGCACACGTTTCCGTACGTTTACTTGACGTGTACGCACGTTCAGCTTCACGTTGAAGCACGTTAACTTACATTTTTGTCACGTGTCGTTAACGTTGAAGCCGTTTTACTCGACGTTTTATCAACGTTAAATATTTCAAGCAGTTTAAGTTTACGTTAAGTAGACGTTAAGCGACGGTAACTTAACGTTCAAGTACGTTTACTTTAACGGCACGTTAACTTTACGTTTAAAGACGTTACGTTCACGTTTACTTTACTTCACGTTCAAGCAAGTTAACTTTGCGTTCTATGACGTAACGTTGCGTTTAATTTTACGTTAACTTCACGTTCAAACACGTTAACTTCACGTACAAGGGACGTTTATTTCACGTTCAAGCACGTTAACTTTCCGCTTTATGACGTTTATTTTACGTTAACTTCACGTTTCAACACGTAAACTTCACGTTCAAGTGCGTTTTACTTCACGATACGTTCACGTTCAAACACGTTACGTTTACGTTCAAGTGACGTTTACTTCAACGTAAAGCACGTTAACTTTACGTTTTATGACGTTTACTTCACGTTAACTTTACGTTTAAACGCGTGAACTTCACGTTTAAAGGACGTTTACTTCACGTTCAAACACGTTAACTTAACGTTCTCGAACGTTTCGTTGATTAAAAGCAACAGAAAATATTGGGTACCGTCTCGTCTTCGACGAAAACAACAAGGAGCGTGGCGTACGTTGCGACAAGAAAAATATTTTTTCGTGTGCCGAACGGCACGATATATCGTGCACAGCGTTTATATATTGTACAGATACACGAGAAAAGATTTTTAAAACGTTGAGTTACACCACTGTAGTTTTTACTCCTCCATATATAGTATACTTTTACTTTACGGCAGCTGTATCGAACGTATTTTTATAACGCGTGTTTGAACGTTCGTAGATTTACGGTGTCACTTTTTAACCACATTTTATTATTTTTTACGTTCATATTTTCGAAGTAACGAAATGTAAAAAAATATAAAGTATCAGTGTGTCGACAGGGTCGTCGCCCGTTTGACATCATCGAACGATATCGTTTTCTTATATGTCGTATACGTCGACACTACAGATTATTTTCCTATACGTCCACAGTGATCGTACAGGTTCGTCGTATCCTGTACGATCGGCAAGATCGTCACAAAAAAAAATATTCTACTGCGAAGTGGGGAACGTTGTTTCTTAAGATGCGTTTTGAAAACGTCGCGTTGCGCTAGTTCGGACATATGTAGACTCGCGCGAACACCTACCGCAACGTAAGAAGTAGTCGCGCACGTAAGGCAGTTGGCTCACGCGTCAGAGGTTCCGAGTTCGACGCCCATCAAGGTAAGTGTGTTTTTCAAATACAAGAAAATATTTATACGCCGAGACTGCATCTTAAAAAACAACGTTAGTTCGAAAATAGTACGAAATGTTCGAAAAAAATATTTTTTTTATGTCGGGTGACGCGCGGACCGCAGTGTTCTCTAGTCGTTAGAGGACTGCACGCTTAAGTCTAGTGTCTCATGGTTAGAGGATCGTCCTCTAGATATTAAAATATCTTGTTGAGACTGTAAAATTCTCTAAACGAAGACTGTAAAATCTTTTAAACGTAAGCGAGAGCTACTAAACGACAGAATACAGGCTATTTTCCTGTAATATTTTCCTGTGATCCGAACGTATAGTACGAAAATATTACAGTATATTACAATACTTCACACTGTACGTTCGTGTACGACTTGTATGTAGTTCCTGTAATATACGTTTCTGTACGTCGCTGTAGTTTCTTTCCGTAAGGGTACACTTTTCACGCAAACCGAGGTTTACTCACACCTCCCTGCTTTAGGGGGAGGTGCGGTAGCCCGTAACACGTAAGCGAGGGTATTTAACTAAACAGTTAACGACTACCTACCGAGGTTAGCGGACGCGCTTTAACACGCGTTACGTGTTTCGAGTCCGTCACTACGCTACCGAGGTTAGTGACGCGCTTTAAACGGTTAACGACTGTTGAAGCGCGTTACTAACCTCGGTAGTGTAGTATTTACGTGTTTAAAGCGCCGCACTACGCTACCGAGGTTAGCGGACGCGCGTCAACAGTCGTTACGTGTTTAAAGCGCGTCACTAACCTCGGTAAGTTAGTGCGGCGCTTTAAAAGTATTTAAGTGTTTAAAGCGCGTCGCTAAATTAAACAAAAGTAAACAAAAACTAAACAAAAACAAAGTGTCGGTGTAAACTTGTTCGATCGCGCGCGTAGTTCGTTCGGCCTTTCATGACTCAAACGAGCTGCTCGCATTTTCAAACTTTTTGTTTTGAACTTTTTAACGACGAACGACCGCCGGCTAAAAACTTCTGAAGGTCACTCAGGAAAGTGACTTTGACACGCGCGGTCAAGATCAAAGTACGCCGAGTTGTGTAAGTTTGTGTAAATTTTTACCAAACGTGTACTCGTCGGCACTGAACCAGGCCACTTAGCAACGATATCTATTATTTTTAACGTTGCCGCACAACGTGCTTCAATATTAAGTGAAAAAAATCTTTTTCGATTTTGATATACGTCAGCATCTGGTCCACCTAAGAACGAAACGAACGTATGTAATATTATATTCTTATACTGTCATACGCACTCATACGTACGAAGTGTGAAACATTTCGAAATAGTCGACGTTTTGTATTACCAAAAGCGTGAACACGTATATGTGTACACGCACGACAACCTACACGTTTTGGAACGCGAGCACTATTATAGAATTTTAGGTGCTCTCTTTGACGTTCCTCTTCACGTTATGGGAACGGTATATAACAAGGTCTCAAACGAGCATGTGTTTCAGTGCGTCTGTGTACACGTCGTTGTGCACTTGTGCTGACTCCCTCGAAATCTCCCCGTGTACGTAAAAAAGTTTTCGTTGCGTATAAACGCACGGTTAAAAGTACGTGGCACCGTGGTGATCGTGCCGTCGTTCTTTAAATATAAAAAGATATAAACTTAAACAGACAACAAGTTATAGATATACCGGGTGTCTCAGACCACCCGTATCACCCACGTTATTCGTAAACGCAACATTTTAGAAAAAAATGTTCCAGACCAAAGTTGTATGGTTTCCAGGGGTACGTAAGATGGTGTCCGTAGTTTCATCTTAAATAGTTGCTTGAAGGTCACGTAAAGGTCACCTTTAATTTTGCTTTTTTAACGAGACGTACCTACTTTTTCGTGCATATTCTTGTAGCTTATTTCGAGGGCTTTCCAAAACACTATAAGAAAGTATTTTTTCATTAAGAACTTTTGGACGTATAAAGATAAAGCTTGAAAGTTCTAGTATTTTGGCGTAAAATACAAAATATCTTGTAAAACATTAAGTTTTCGGTAATGTTACCTTAATACTTTTATGCACAGAATACGGAGATAACGCAAGTGATATGAAAAAAAGACATAGTTGCTTTTAAGAAAAAGTATGCAGATGCGTGTTACAACGTACATATTTTTTCTTAAAAGAACTTTGCTTTTTTTATACCACGTGCGTCGTCTCCGTATTCTGTGCATAAAAGTATTAAGGAACATTACCGAAAACTTGATGTTTTACAAGATATTTTGTATTTTATGTCAAATTACTAGAACTTTCAAGCTTTATACGTCCAAAAGTTCTTAATGAAAAAATACTTTCTTATAGTGTTTTGGAAAGCCCTCGAAATAAGCTACACGAATATGCACAAAAAAGTAGGTGGTTCTCGTTAAAAAATTGAAAGTGACCTTTACGTGACCTTCAAGCAACTATTTAAGGTAAAACTACAGACACCATTTTATGTATTCCTTGAAACTATACAACTTTGGTCTGGAACATTTTTCTCTAAAATGTTGCGTTTACGAATAAATCGGGCGATACGGGTGGTCTGAGACACCCGGTATATATATATATATATATATATATATATATGTTAAGGATGCATGTTCAGAAAATAGATTAACAAATCATTACGTAAAATATAAGTAGTTTCTTTAAAAAAAGTATTTATATATAATATATATGTATATGTGTTACGTCGTTGCGTTTATAAAATATTCCGTGGTACGTACCTTTCAGTCCTAACGACTACGTCTCCGTGTATATGATTTAATATTGTTCGTACAGTTTCTTTGTTTAACGACATTTTATTTTAAACTTACGGTCATCTACGTCTATGAACGACGTGCGTCGTTCTTTAAAACGTCTTGATCTTTGATATAAAATATTGATTATCGTTTCATCATCGGAAGAAAATAAAATATCTGCCGACGTGTACGGTGCCCGTCCTCGTACGAAAAAAATTTCGTTGTAACTATGTAAAATGTTTTTATGTGTAGCGTTGTATATTTTATTTATTCTCGTTATATAACGTTATATTTTTTTATATCATAACATTATATATTTGAATATTTAACAAGAAATATAAACAAGTTAACAAAGTAAAATACTGTTACAAGTTAAACGAATCGTACGTGTAAACGTATGGTCCGTACAACAAATACTAGACGTGGTATTGCAGCCGACGGCTGCACCCGAGCACGAGCAGCTGCAGCAGAGACACGTGCCGACCATCACCGCGTACCGAGTGCGCGCACAGCCAATGTTGAAGAAGCAGAAGGTGCGAAAGGACTCGAAGCAACCCAAGGATGTCATCAGGGAAGATCGACGGGGCAGTTCGGACGAGACGGAGAAGGCGCGTACGCGAATGGTGCTTGCGGCATTGAGAGATGCGGAGACGGTCGCGGAGCGACTGTAGTGCGCAAAACTTGTAAAACCGATAAAAGACATAACAAATGTAACGAGCGATTTAGAAAAAGATATAAATATATTAACCAGAAAGTATAATAGTGGACTATAAGTATATTAGTGGACTATAGTCATAGTGTTAAGACAAATATAAGAAAAACGTAATAACATATAGAATAAGATTATGAGAAAAGATTAAAAATCTATGATTACGGGGCTACGGCGCGAGCGACGATTGATACGCGGCGTGCGAAATCAAAGAAAAATAGTTTCACGGTCTAGACCGATTCAATGATAACAAAGCGGCGTACGCATAAGACGAAAAACGTTGAGTTCGATGAAACGGGTAAAAAAGGTCTTGATATCATTAAACATTAAAGAACCTTTTACCTGAAAACATAATGTGACATATTCTCATTTCCCAGTTCCTCTTTCACAGGTAGAGAGAGAGAAAGAAGAAGATGAGCGACGAAAAGAGTACGCGCGTACATCGCGTGACAAAACGAAAACGAGTAGATTCACGCGAAGGACGTCAAAGACTCGTAAATAGATTAAGAGCTCGCAAGCTCGATCCACGAAACAATGCAACGTAATTGAATAACGCGACGTCATAGAGTCAGGGGTAAGTTGACAATGAGAATATGACGAAATATAGTCAAGCGAGACAGATTACGCGGAAATATGACGAGATCCGTGATTAGTAGGGGTACGTTGGCATTGTCGCGAGACCGGGGCAAAACCGTCAGTCGAATGTAAAATCACTTCGAGACACTTGGGAACACATGCATGTTCAATTTCAGACCATTGGGAAAACCCGGGGCGAACCCGTCACCCGTACAAAAGTCGGGAAAATGCGTTACCCAACGAACGGCCGTAGCGAACGGTATGGCAACCGTAACAACCGGTCCGATGATCCAACAGAGTCCGGATCAGCTGGCTTGACTTACCGATAACGAAATAAAATTGACCTGTCTGACGGGAGACGCGACAGCGGTTCCCAACTGGGGGTACGAGCGACCACGCGAAGCGAACGATCGACCGAACGATCCAACGATAAGCGCGACGATTTGAGTAGCGAAACGGCGTCAGAGAGTTGCAAATATCAACGAACAACCGTCGATATATCGGAAAGTACGCGCGAAGTATGCGAAACTAGAACCGCGACGTGAAGCGATGGAAATTCGCGATACCGACGGTCACGCGCGACGTTATCAATTGTTACGCGATCTAGGCGATTGAGAGAACAAAGTTTCACCGTCGACGGACACTTCGAATGGCAATAAAGTAAGGGAACAAGAACCACGGAGGCGCGGTCGGACTAGCCAACATATAACGATGGATTGAAATGATAATTTCTATTAATATGCTTTAGTGGCGATACTGTGAAATCAATTTGACACGCGAACGGTCATTCGAACGGCGTTGTCAGGTGGAGGCGTAAACCACGAAGGTGGGAAGAGAGCGCGTGACACGTAGAACCGAACATTCGAACGTCGTGAAGCGAAATCGATTATAGTAAGTTGTATTTAAATTGTCAAATGTGTTAACAAGCCCGAATGAACACGTGTTGATTATTGTTTAACAATGGCGAGCGATACCACGAGCTGGTAACATAGAATAAGGCACGAGCGAGCGACGTACAATAATGTGAGCGTAGGATTCCCTTTTCCTAGATCATATTCAATGATTACTAAGATTCGATAATTGTTAACATTCGTGAAGAATAATTTTGAAGTAATAGAAGGATCGAGAGAATGGAATGCTGCGTAGTTTTGAAATCATGTATTTGCGAAAGTTGTGACGAACATGTTTACATCATATGACGGGGCCTCGTGTACGCGGCAACACCTGCCTCGAACGAACACGGGACTCAGGAATGCGGAAGCTTCGAACGACCACATCTGGCTGGCAGGTGTCGGGAACATCTGGTCGACCGATGTGCAAGATGGGGCGGAGCCGTGACCAAGTGGGGGTGCTGCCGGGAGTCCAGGAGCCGGAGCGAAACCCACCGATCGAGGAAGTCATCGCTAGAGAGTCAAGCGAACAGGTCGATAGTAATTTTCCTCGGCAGGAATACTTTGTCTTACAAGGGAACGGTCGGAAGTGTCCCTCACCGATTTAAATGCGCTTTGGATATGTTGTAAAGCAACAAAAAATATTAGACACGTATTTTTTTTTAGCGGCTTATCTCGCCGTTTAGGGGTTGAAACAACCCCTCGAAAATAACGGATTTTATCGCTTTTAGCGAATATCTTCGAAAATATAAGGCGTAACGACAAAAAATTTATATGAAATGTTTATGGCTTTTTGTGCTCTTTACAATGGCTTAATTAGATTTTTTAATTTGTCAAATTTTTTAATTTACCCCCACCCCCACCTATTATTTTTGCCAAATATAACAATTTTTCCAACGCAAATTTAAGAGCGTCAAATACCAAATACATCTATGTGTATTTTTATTATGATACCATTATTCGATTTTTGGCAAGACGAGATGATATGTGGTATAGGCGTTGCGCTGTAGGTAGGTGTTGCGTTATTTCTGTTCAGTTGCGCCGTACGCTTAAAAATTTCCATTACTATATACTACGACATAATATGCGATGAAAGTCCAAGCAGTGGAGGGAGGGAGGGAGGGAGGGAGAGGAAGGGAGAGAGAGAGAGAGAGAGAGTGAGAGAGAGAGAGCGTGAAAGAAAGAGCGTGAGAGAGAGAGAGCGTGAGAGAAAGAGAGAGAGAGAGAGAGAGAGAGAGAAAGAGAGAACGTGAGAGAGAGAGAGAGAGAGAGAGAGAGAGCGTGAGAGGGAGAGAGATTGATTGATTGATTGAACAGTTTATTTATGCCCAAGCGAAGCTAAAGGGCAAGGATAGCAAAGTACTATAAAAATACAAAATTTAAACTAAAATACAGAGAACACGCTACTTAAGTATAAACACAGCTTAATATAAACTATACGCAGCTAAAACTAGAGTAGCACTAACGCAACAAAAATATGACGCAACTTAAAACTAGAAAAAATAACAAAAAATGATCTAAACAGAACTTGACTTAAGAAAATACTAATATCGCAGAAAAATTTCACGTTAAGGAAGAAGCTAAGACTAAAGGTATTAAGAGTAGCAGGAACTTAGTCTGTGAATTCAGATGAAAACAGGAACGATCGAAGAAGGCTTTTGAACGCAAGAATAGTATTTGCAGACGTAATGTTATTCGGGAGAGAATGCCAGAAATATACGGCCGATATCTGAAAGGAATGTCGATATATTTCCGTTCTGAAGGCCGGAATATGAAAGGTTTGCGAAGAAGAATTTACTAGTCGATCTGACCTTCTAAGTGATGGGCTAATTGGGGTGAAAAGTTCACTCAGATAGGTTGGCGAGCCCATGTAAATAATTCGATAGATCTGACAACCAAGAAAATATAGTCTTCTATTCTCTACGGACAGCCATCCTAGACGACGTCGATATTGCGTTATATGCTCGTCTTTCCGCAAATTATAAATAAATCTAATGCAACAATTTACGAGTCTCTGCAGCTTCAGATTAAGTTCCTTGCTCAGGTCATGATAGACTCTCTCTCTCTCTCTCTCACTCTCTCTCTCTCTCTCTCTCTCTCTCTCTCTCTCTGGAGTATGGTGTGCACGTCTGTTGTATTGCTCTTGCTTTGATTCGACGTATCTCTGCCGTGAGCTGCCTTCGGGCTTTTCTGTTGCAGGTGTGAGCATGTTTTTTACTGCTTGTTACGAGCTATTCGTTATTCCTTCTGTGCTATGGCTTGATTCTTGGCATTTGCTTGACGAATGTTTCTCATTATTCCAACCTAATTTCTGAGAGTCATTCTGGAGGGACTTCGACTTCTGTGCGCATGCGCTATCGGCTCTGCTCTTTTCTACACCCTATCTCTGCTGTGGGCTTGTGGCTAGAGTAGTACTTTTCGTGATCCACGATTTCTCAGTTGTTCTGTTGGCTGACCTGCGCGGGATGCGGCTGGTGGCACTGGTGTGATCTGGTTGGCTGTCCTGCGTGCGATCGATCTATGAATCGACATTCACGGTCGACAACCGTAGTACCAGGAGTATTGCCGGCTGGTGGAATAGTGCGCGGAGTGTCGGCGTGTGCCTTATTCGGATGCTCTCCGAACTGACTCTAGCGGCTTCGTGTGTTTTACGAAAGCTATCTATATGTATATTTTATGCGTTTCTTGTTGTGGGTAGTTAAGCTCAATACACATGCTGCCTGCGTGTTTTAAATGTCGAAAAACTATTGCCAACAAGTCGATTGAGTGCAACGAATGCAAAAGGGTGTTTCATCCTGGGTGTATTAGGTCATATTCAGTGTCAAAAAACGCTGGTTCCTGCTGTATTTCATTATTATCGTCTTCGGACATACCCCCTCTTACACCCACAACTGAAAAAAAGCGCGCCTTCATTTGAGCTTAAAGATATGGCCTCTTCTGCGGATTCACGTACTCAATCGACCCCATTGCCTGCGACGAATGACCTATTGTTACGACTGATTGAGCAAATGAAACAGTCTGACGCAAGGATCTCTGCTTTCATCGACAACCAGCAGAAAATTAATGAAGAAATTACCAAGTCTGATCAAAAGATTTCTGCTTTCATTGAAAATCAACAAAGAACGAATGAAGCAATTAATACTAAACTTGATCTGATAAATAGCTTATCTGAAACAGTAGCCGGCAATTCCCAACGTATTTCCTCCTTGGAGCTTGAGAATGCGGCTCTTAAAAGAGAACTTCAAGAATTAAAATCGTCTTGCTCTGATTTTCATGCTGGTGGTGCTAGCGAGGTTATTGTATCTGGGCTGCCGGAGCCGCTTTCTGTTGCTCCTTCTGTGGCTGCTGGAAATGTGCTTGCTGCGCTCGGTGTTTCGGATATTTCGCCTCATATTTTAAATGTAAGAGTCGTCCGCAAGCCTCTCCCTGATTTTGCTTCTTCTCATTCAAATGCTACCGCCGCCAGTAATTCTCTTTTTATTACTGTGACTTCTAACTCCGTCCGCGACCTAATTATTTCGAAGAAGCGAGCTAAGGGTGTTCTTAGGCAGGGCGAGGTTTGTGGAAATGACTCTAGAAGTATTGTTTATATCAATGAACTACTCTCTAAGGATAGTTACGAACTGTTGCAGCAGACGAAGCGTATGGCTAAGGAGCGGTTATACAAATATGTGTGGGTAAGGCAGGGGCGGATTTGCGTGAGACAATATGACAATACCAGATCAGATACATCCACCGAGGCGCTCTAATCATAATAAATCTGAATTTCGAGTTGCTCATTTCAATGCAAATTCTCTGCGTGGTCACATGGAGCTGGTCAGGCTCCACTTTGATTCAAACCCGTATCATATTGTCTCAATATCCGAAACGTGGCTTCACGAAGGTATCTCAGACGAGCTTGTGGCCCTAGATGGCTATTTTATGATCCGCCATGACCGGGTTGGGCGTATGGGTGGGGGTGTAGCCTGCTACATTCATCGCTCACTTAAGGCTAAGCTGGTTGCGTCCTCTGCTGCAACTCATATCAACGCTCCGGAATTCCTTTTGATTGAAATTCGGTTGCCATGCGACGAAACAGTCTTATTCGCGTCAATCTATAGAAGACCTAAGGGCTTCCTATTTCATGACTTTGCTCAAGCGCTTATCAGTGTCTCCCATCTCTATAAAAATATTATTATAGGTGGCGACTTGAACTGTAATTTACTGGCAAATAGTTTTGAAGCTTATTACTTGCGTGATCTTATGTCTAGTCTATCTATGTACATTGTTCAATCCGACGCCACGTATCATACGGCTACCACTGACTCATGGCTTGATGTCCTAGCGGTGGACGATTGCGAGAAAGTCCTTAGATTTTCTAAATCTGAGAGTCCATTCATTGCGGGTCATGATCTCATTGAGTTGTCTCTCTCATTGGGCAGGAGGGCGGTGCCGGCGCGTACAGTTGTAAGACGTTGCTATCGCGCTATTGATGTGGATGGGTTCCAGGCTCATCTTCAGTCCTCAACTGAGAGTCCTGAGGTTGCGGCTTGTGTTAATGCCACTCCTGACCAGTCATCGTTATCTCAAGTTGATAGATTCTGTTCTGTGCTCTCTGAATCTGTACTAAATACACTTAATGTGTTTGCACCAGAGTGTGTTGTTGTTATCAAAAAGCCCCCTGTGCGGTGGCTTACTGACGATCTCAGGTCTAGGATACGCACTCGAAATCAGATCTACAAGCGTGCTAAGCGGTCAGGTAGCATACTTGGCTATTCTGTTTACAGGCAATATCGTAACCAGCTATACATGGATATTAAGCGAGCCAGAAGTGAGTTTCAACTAAATGCTCTTAATACTATTACGGACCCTGCAAAACTTTGGAGAGAACTAGCACGGCTGGGTCTCGTAAAGTCTTTTTTAGTTTCTTCTTTACACTACTTTACGCCTAATCAATTGAATGCACACTACGTCTCTGTTTCTGATGCTTATTCGCCTTGTTTATTTGATGATTTTATCTCTGCTATTGCTTGTGTTCCTTGTCCGTCCCAGCGTCCTGAATTTGTCTTTTCTGCGATTACGCCGCGCATGATCTTTGAGCTGATTTCCAAGAGACCACTTCATTCCTATGCCTCAGGAGTGGATGGCATTCCTCTCTACATCTTGCGTTTGGCCTGGCCAGTCATTTCGTCGTGTCTTACGGTTCTTTTCAATCGCTCACTAGAACTTTCCTTCTTTCCGTCGCAGTGGAAACGGGCGCTTATTCGCCCTCTTTCGAAAATCCGCATCCCATCATCTCCGTCAGACACGAGGCTGATAGCAAATCTACCAGAGCTGTCCAAATTACTCGAACGTATTGTTGTTCAACAGATAAATGACTATCTTACTAGGCATAATCTTATTAGTACGAGACAGTCTGCCTTTCGGCCATGTCACAATACTCAATCTGCGCTACTGCGTGTCTGCGACGATATAAAGAGAGCGATTGATGGTGGGTTTTATTACCATTATGATCCTCTTTGATTTCAGCAAGGCGTTCGACACGGTACCTCATCTTGGACTTTTGGTTAAACTCAAGGAGCTGGGTTTTTCAGATCCCACCCTTATCTGGTTCTATTCTTATCTTACCGGTCGTTCTCAGGCTGTTGTCGATGATGAGGGTAACTTCTCCTCTTGGCTTTTTACGCTATGTGGGGTTCCTCAAGGCTCCGTACTCGGCCCACCTTTGTGTTGTTTCTTAAAAAAACCTAACCTATGGTAGATCACTGGCTTGTCTTGAACAATCGCGAGTGCGTAAAGCTAACCCATGTGGTGCAGTAAAGTGCTGCAAACAAGATAAAGGTAGATAAAGCGCGTCGTTTAACCTAAGGTGGATCACTGGCTTGCCTTGTATAGTATCGAGTGCGTAAAGCTAACCCGCGTGGATCAGTGGGATGCTGCAAACAAAATAAAGGTAAATAAAGCGCGTCAACTAACTTACGTGGGTCAGTGGCTCGTCTGGAATAGTATCGAGTGCGTAAAGTGTAACACTTTACCCATGTGGCGCAGTGATTCGCCTTGAACAGTCACGAGTGTGTAAAGCTAACTCGCGTGGCGCAGTGGTTCGTTTTGAACAGTACCGAGTGTGTAAAGCGCGTTAACTAACCCGATGTGGATCACGGGCTCGTCTCGAACAGTGGCGATGGTGTAAACGTACGCCGCGTGGCGTAGTGGCTCGCTTTGAACCGTACTGAGTGTGTGAAGCGCGTCAACTACGTTGCATGAGTCAGTGGTTCGCCTTGAACAGTACCGAGTGTGTAAAGCTAACTTATATGGCGTAGTGGGGCGCTAGAGATAGTACAAAGGTAGGTACAGTGTAGCACCTTACCTACGTGACGTAGTAGCTCGTCTCGAACAGTATCGATAAAGAAAAAGAGAAAAAAAAACGTGAAAACGTTTTAACGTTTGAGAAACATCTTAAGGACGTTTGCGTCTCGTCTTACGCGACCTGGATATCACCAGCTCAAATATATAAACGTTCCACGGTTGTAGAAACGTCTCAGTAGTACGTTCTAGATCTCGTCTCACGAGATACGAGAGGTTTCGCGCGTCTCGTGAGACGAGACACGACGATTTGTTCGTTTCTCCATACGTTCGTAAAACGTTACCATTTTTTGTTTTTCATATCTCTTTTCTTTCATCGTACACGTATTCTACATACACGTATCGTTTATATTACTTTATATTATTTTATACATATATATATATATGTAGGTCCGGAAGTATGTTCCGGGACTTTTATTTTTTTACATCGGTATATTCCAGGACATTTGGCAGTTTCCAGGACTGTCCTGGAAAAAATTCATGTCCTACGGCACGTTTCGGGACAATTTTTTGAATCTGATTACATATATATGCGTTATATTCCAGGACTGTACATTTCAAAAAACGTAAACAGTCCCGGAACATACCTCTAGACCTACATATATATATATATATATATATATATATATATATATATATATATATATGTTAAGGATGCATGTTCAGAAAATAGATTAACAAATCATTACGTAAAATATAAGTAGTTTCTTTAAAAAAAGTATTTATATATAATATATATGTATATGTGTTACGTCGTTGCGTTTATAAAATATTCCGTGGTACGTACCTTTCAGTCCTAACGACTACGTCTCCGTGTATATGATTTAATATTGTTCGTACAGTTTCTTTGTTTAACGACATTTCATTTTAAACTTACGGTCATCTACGTCTATGAACGACGTGCGTCGTTCTTTAAAACGTCTTGATCTTTGATATAAAATATTGATTATCGTTTCATCATCGGAAGAAGATAAAATATCTGCCGACGTGTACGGTGCCCGTCCTCGTACGAAAAAAATTTCGTTGTAACTATGTAAAATGTTTTTATGTGTAGCGTTGTATATCTTATTTATTCTCGTTATATAACGTTATATTTTTTTATATCATAACATTATATATTTGAATATTTAACAAGAAATATAAACAAGTTAAACAAATCGTACGTGTAAACGTATGGTCCGTACAACAAATACTAGACGTGGTATTGCAGCCGACGGCTGCACCCGAGCACGAGCAGCTGCAGCAGAGACACGTGCCGACCATCACCGCGTACCGAGTGCGCGCACAGCCAATGTTGAAGAAGCAGAAGGTGCGAAAGGACTTGAAGCAACCCAAGGATGTCATCAAGGAAGATCGACGGGGCAGTTCGGACGAGACGGAGAAGGCGCGTACGCGAATGGTGCTTGCGGCATTGAGAGATGCGGAGACGGTCGCGGAGCAACTGTAGTGCGCGAAACTTGTAAAACCGATAAAAGACATAACAAATGTAACGAGCGATTTAGAAAAAGATATAAATATATTAACCAGAAAGTATAATAGTGGACTATAAGTATATTAGTGGACTATAGTCATTGTGTTAAGACAAATATAAGAAAAACGTAATAACATATAGAATAAGATTATGAGAAAAGATTAAAAATCTATGATTACGGGGCTACGGCGCGAGCGACGATTGATACGCGGCGTGCGAAATCAAAGAAAAATAGTTTCACGGTCTAGACCAATTCAATGATAACAAAGCGGCGTACGCATAAGACGAAAAACGTTGAGTTCGATGAAACGGGTAAAAAAAGTCTTGATATCATTAAACATAAAAGAACCTTTTACCTGAAAACATAATGTGACATATTCTCATTTCCCAGTTTCTTTTTCACAGGTAGAGAGAGAGAAAGAAGAAGATGAGCGACGAAAAGAGTACGCGCGTACATCGCGTGACAAAACGAAAACGAGTAGATTCACCCGAAAGACGTCAAAGACTCGTAAATAGATTAAGAGCTCGCAAGCTCGATCCACGAAACAATGCAACGTAATTGAATAACGCGACGTCATAGAGTCAGGGGTAAGTTGACAATGAGAATATGACGAAATATAGTCAAGCGAGACAGATTACGCGAAAATATGACGAAATCCGTGATTAGTAAAGGTACGTTGGCATTGTCGCGAGACCGGGGCAAAACCGTCAGTCGAATGTAAAATCACTTCGAGACACTTGGGAACACATGCATGTTCAATTTCAGACCATTGGGAAAACCCGGGGCGAACCCGTCACCCGTACAAAAGTCGGGAAAATGCGTTACCCAACGAACGGCCGTAGCGAACGGTATGGCAACCGTAACAACCGGTCCGATGATCCAACAGTCCGGATCAGCTGGCTTGACTTACCGATAACGAAATAAAATTGACCTGTCTGACGGGAGACGCGACAGCGGTTCCCAACTGGGGGTACGAGCGACCACGCGAAGCGAACGATCGACCGAACGATCCAACGATAAGCGCGACGATTTGAGTAGCGAAACGGCGTCAGAGAGTTGCAAATATCAACGAACAACCGTCGATATATCGGAAAGTACGCGCGAAGTATGCGAAACTAGAACCGCGACGTGAAGCGATGGAAATTCGCGATACCGACGGTCACGCGCGACGTTATCAATTGTTACGCGATCTAGGCGATTGAGAGAACAAAGTTTCACCGTCGACGGACACTTCGAATGGCAATAAAGTAAGGGAACAAGAACCACGGAGGCGCGGTCGGACTAGCCGACATATAACGATGGATTGAAATGATAATTTCTATTAATATGCTTTAGTGGCAATACTGTGAAATCAATTTGACACGCGAACGGTCATTCGAACGGCGTTGTCAGGTGGAGGCGTAAACCACGAAGGTGGGAAGAGAGCGCGTGACACGTAGAACCGAACATTCGAACGTCGTGAAGCGAAATCGATTATAGTAAGTTGTATTTAAATTGTCAAATGTGTTAACAAGCCCGAATGAACACGTGTTGATTATTGTTTAACAATGGCAAGCGATACCACGAGCTGGTAACATAGAATAAGGCACGAGCGAGCGACGTACAATAATGTGAGCGTAGGATTCCCTTTTCCCAGATCATATTCAATGATTACTAAGATTCGATAATTGTTAACATTCGTGAAGAATAATTTCGAAGTAATAGAAGGATCGAGAGAATGGAATGCTGCGTAGTTTTGAAATCATGTATTTGCGAAAGTTGTGACGAACATGTTTACATCAAATGACGGGGCCTCGTGTACGCGGCAACACCTGCCTCGAACGAACACGGGACTCAGGAATGCGGAAGCTTCGAACGACCACATCTGGCTGGCAGGTGCCGGGAACATCTAGTCAACCGATGTGCAAGATGGGGCGGAGCCGTGACCAAGTGGGGGTGCTGCCGGGAGTCCAGAAGCCGGAGCGAAACCCACCGATCGAGGAAGTCATCGCTAGAGAGTCAAGCGAACAGGTCGATAGTAATTTTCCTCGGCAGGAATACTTCGTCTTACAAGGGAACGGTCGGAAGTGTCCCTCACCGATTTAAATGCGCTTTGGATATGTTGTAAAGCATAAAAAAATATTAGACACGTATTTTTTTTAGCGGTTTATCTCGCCGTTTAGGGGTTGAAACAACCCCTCGAAAATAATGGATTTTATCGCTTTTAGCGAATATCTTCGAAAATATAAGGCGTAACGACAAAAAATTTATATGAAATGTTTATGGCTTTTTGTGCTCTTTACAATGGCTTAATTAGATTTTTTTAATTTGTCAAATTTTTTAATTTACCCCCACCCCCACCTATTATTTTTGCCAAATATAACAATTTTTCCAACGCAAATTTAAGAGCGTCAAATACCAAATACATCCATGTGTATTTTTATTATGATACCATTATTCGATTTTTGGCAAGACGAGATGATATGTGGTATAGGCGTCGCGCTGTAGGTAGGTGTTGCGTTATTTCTGTTCAGTTGCGCCGTACGCTTAAAAATTTCCATTACTATATACTACGACATAATATGCGATGAAAGTCCAAGCAAAGGAGGGAGGGAGGGAGGGAGAGGAAGGGAGAGAGAGAGAGAGAGAGAGAGAGAGAGAGAGAGAGAGAGAGAGAACGTGAGAGAGAGAAAGAGAGAGAGAGAGAGCGTGAGAGGGAGAGAGATTGATTGATTGATTGAACAGTTTATTTATGCCCAAGCGAAGCTAAAGGGCAAGGATAGCAAAGTACTATAAAAATACAAAATTTAAACTAAAATACAGAGAACACGCTACTTAAGTATAAACACAGCTTAATATAAACTATACGCAGCTAAAACTAGAGTAGCACTAACGCAATAAAAATATGACGCAACTTAAAACTAGAAAAAATAACAAAAAATGATCTAAACAGAACTTGACTTAAGAAAATACTAATATCGCAGGAAAATTTCACGTTAAGGAAGAAGCTAAGACTAAAGGTATTAAGAGTAGCAGGAACTTAGTCTGTGAATTCAGATGAAAACAGGTACGATCGAAGAAGGCTTTTGAACGCAAGAATAGTATTTGCAGACGTAATGTTATTCGGGAGAGAATGCCAGAAATATACGGCCGATATCTGAAAGGAATGTCAATATATTTCCGTTCTGAAGGCCGGAATATGAAAGGTTTGCGAAGAAGAATTTACTAGTCGATCTGACCTTCTAAGTGATGGGCTAATTGGGGTGAAAAGTTCACTCAGATAGGTTGGCGAGCCCATGTAAATAATTCGATAGATCTGACAACCAAGAAAATATAGTCTTCTATTCTCTACGGACAGCCATCCTAGACGACGTCGATATTGCGTTATATGCTCGTCTTTCCGCAAATTATAAATAAATCTAATGCAACAATTTACGAGTCTCTGCAGCTTCAGATTAAGTTCCTTGCTCAGGTCATGATAGACAAGGCAACAATAGCCCAAATGAGGTAACACCAGAGACGTAACCAGCCTGATTCTAAGTTCTGTGGAGAGGGAATTCATATTGAATTTCAGTTTATACAGCGCATGATGCACTCTCTGTGAGACATGCGAGATATGTTTTTTCCAAGAAAGATTGGATTTGAAACAGACTCCAAGGTTCCTCACCTCCCTTACATATGGCAAGGGCGTATGATTGACAATAATAGGGGGCAATGAGTCCAGATCGATATTATTAATATTTGTTCCACTTCCAAAAATAATGACTTTGGATTTCGCAGGGTTCAATTTCAGACCATTGGCAATAGCATAATCGAAAACAGCACCTGCATCTTTGGAGATCAGGCACAGGTTATGGAGGAGATCAGACGGAGCACAGGAACGATAGATCTGGATATCATCGGCAAATATCATGAATTCGGAATAGATCAGGACCCTCCCAATGTCATTGATGTAAAGAGTGAACAAAGGTGGGCCGAGTACGGAGCCTTGAGGAACCCCACATAGCGTAAAAAGCCAAGAGGAGAAGTTACCCTCATCATCGACAACAGCCTGAGAACGACCGGTAAGATAAGAATAGAACCAGATAAGGGTGGGATCTGAAAAACCCAGCTCCTTGAGTTTAACCAAAAGTCCAAGATGAGGTACCGTGTCGAACGCCTTGCTGAAATCAAAGAGGATCATAATGGTAATAAACCCACCATCAATCGCTCTCTTTATATCGTCGCAGACACGCAGTAGCGCAGATTGAGTATTGTGACATGGCCGAAAGGCAGACTGTCTCGTACTAATAAGATTATGCCTAGTAAGATAGTCATTTATCTGTTGAACAACAATACGTTCGAGTAATTTGGACAGCTCTGGTAGATTTGCTATCAGCCTCGTGTCTGACGGAGATGATGGGATGCGGATTTTCGAAAGAGGGCGAATAAGCGCCCGTTTCCACTGCGACGGAAAGAAGGAAAGTTCTAGTGAGCGATTGAAAAGAACCGTAAGACACGACGAAATGACTGGCCAGGCCAAACGCAAGATGTAGAGAGGAATGCCATCCACTCCTGAGGCATAGGAATGAAGTGGTCTCTTGGAAATCAGCTCAAAGATCATGCGCGGCGTAATCGCAGAAAAGACAAATTCAGGACGCTGGGACGGACAAGGAACACAAGCAATAGCAGAGATAAAATCATCAAATAAACAAGGCGAATAAGCATCAGAAACAGAGACGTAGTGTGCATTCAATTGATTAGGCGTAAAGTAGTGTAAAGAAGAAACTAAAAAAGACTTTACGAGACCCAGCCGTGCTAGTTCTCTCCAAAGTTTTGCAGGGTCCGTAATAGTATTAAGAGCATTTAGTTGAAACTCACTTCTGGCTCGCTTAATATCCATGTATAGCTGGTTACGATATTGCCTGTAAACAGAATAGCCAAGTATGCTACCTGACCGCTTAGCACGCTTGTAGATCTGATTTCGAGTGCGTATCCTAGACCTGAGATCGTCAGTAAGCCACCGCACAGGGGGCTTTTTGATAACAACAACACACTCTGGTGCAAACACATTAAGTGTATTTAGTACAGATTCAGAGAGCACAGAACAGAATCTATCAACTTGAGATAACGATGACTGGTCAGGAGTGGCATTAACACAAGCCGCAACCTCAGGACTCTCAGTTGAGGACTGAAGATGAGCCTGGAACCCATCCACATCAATAGCGCGATAGCAACGTCTTACAACTGTACGCGCCGGCACCGCCCTCCTGCCCAATGAGAGAGACAACTCAATGAGATCATGACCCGCAATGAATGGACTCTCAGATTTAGAAAATCTAAGGACTTTCTCGCAATCGTCCACCGCTAGGACATCAAGCCATGAGTCAGTGGTAGCCGTATGATACGTGGCGTCGGATTGAACAATGTACATAGATAGACTAGACATAAGATCACGCAAGTAATAAGCTTCAAAACTATTTGCCAGTAAATTACAGTTCAAGTCGCCACCTATAATAATATTTTTATAGAGATGGGAGACACTGGTAAGCGCTTGAGCAAAGTCATGAAATAGGAAGCCCTTAGGTCTTCTATAGATTGACGCGAATAAGACTGTTTCGTCGCATGGCAACCGAATTTCAATCAAAAGGAATTCCGGAGCGTTGATATGAGTTGCAGCAGAGGACGCAACCAGCTTAGCCTTAAGTGAGCGATGAATGTAGCAGGCTACACCCCCACCCATACGCCCAACCCGGTCATGGCGGATCATAAAATAGCCATCTAGGGCCACAAGCTCGTCTGAGATACCTTCGTGAAGCCACGTTTCGGATATTGAGACAATATGATACGGGTTTGAATCAAAGTGGAGCCTGACCAGCTCCATGTGACCACGCAGAGAATTTGCATTGAAATGAGCAACTCAAAATTCAGATTTATTATGATTAGAGCGCCTCGGTGGATGTATCTGATCTGGTCAATCAAGGCGAGTCAGATCAGCACTCGAGCTGATGTAAATAACAGGCGAGCCATCATATTGTCTCACGCAAATCCGCCCCTGCCTTACCCACACATATTTGTATAACCGCTCCTTAGCCATACGCTTCGTCTGCTGCAACAGTTCGTAACTATCCTTAGAGAGTAGTTCATTGATATAAACAATACTTCTAGAGTCATTTTCACAAACCTCGCCCTGCCTAAGAACACCCTTAGCTCGCTTCTTCGAAATAATTAGGTCGCAGACGGAGTTAGAAGTCACAGTAATAAAAAGAGAATTACTGGCGGCGGTAGCATTTGAATGAGAAGAAGCAGAATCAGGGAGAGGCTTGCGGACGACTCTTACATTTAAAATATGAGGCGAAATATCCGAAACACCGAGCGCAGCAAGCACATTTCCAGCAGCCACAGAAGGAGCAACAGAAAGCGGCTCCGGCAGCCCAGATACAATAACCTCGCTAGCACCACCAGCATGAAAATCAGAGCAAGACGATTTTAATTCTTGAAGTTCTCTTTTAAGAGCCGCATTCTCAAGCTCCAAGGAGGAAATACGTTGGGAATTGCCGGCTACTGTTTCAGATAAGCTATTTATCAGATCAAGTTTAGTATTAATTGCTTCATTCGTTCTTTGTTGATTTTCAATGAAAGCAGAAATCTTTTGATCAGACTTGGTAATTTCTTCATTAATTTTCTGCTGGTTGTCGATGAAAGCAGAGATCCTTGCGTCAGACTGTTTCATTTGCTCAATCAGTCGTAACAATAGGTCATTCGTCGCAGGCAATGGGGTCGATTGAGTACGTGAATCCGCAGAAGAGGCCATATCTTTAAGCTCAAATGAAGGCGCGCTTTTTTCAGTTGTGGGTGTAAGAGGGGGTATGTCCGAAGACGATAATAATGAAATACAGCAGGAACCAGCGTTTTTTGACACTGAATATGACCTAATACACCCAGGATGAAACACCCTTTTGCATTCGTTGCACTCAATCGACTTGTTGGCAATAGTTTTTCGACATTTAAAACACGCAGGCAGCATGTGTATTGAGCTTAACTACCCACAACAAGAAACGCATAAAATATACATATAGATAGCTTTCGTAAAACACACGAAGCCGCTAGAGTCAGTTCGGAAAGCATCCGAATAAGGCACACGCCGACACTCCGCGCACTATTCCACCAGCCGGCAATACTCCTGGTACTACGGTTGTCGACCGTGAATGTCGATTCATAGATCGATCGCACGCAGGACAGCCAACCAGATCACACCAGTGCCACCAGCCGCATCCCGCGCAGGTCAGCCAACAGAACAACTGAGAAATCGTGGATCACGAAAAGTACTACTCTAGCCACAAGCCCACAGCAGAGATAGGGTGTAGAAAAGAGCAGAGCCGATAGCGCATGCGCACAGAAGTCGAAGTCCCTCCAGAATGACTCTCAGAAATTAGGTTGGAATAATGAGAAACATTCGTCAAGCAAATGCCAAGAATCAAGCCATAGCACAGAAGGAATAACGAATAGCTCGTAACAAGCAGTAAAAAACATGCTCACACCTGCAACAGAAAAGCCCGAAGGCAGCTCACGGCAGAGATACGTCGAATCAAAGCAGGAGCAATACAACAGACGTGCACACCATACTCACAGAGAGAGAGAGAGAGAGAGAGAGAGAGAGAGAGAGAGAGAGAGAGAGAGTGAGTGAGTGAGTGAGAGAGAGAGAGAGAGAGAGAGAGAGAGAGAGAGAGAGAGAGCGTGAGAGAGAGAGAGAGAGGGAGCGTGAGAGAGAGAGAGAGATTGATTGATTGGTTTTATTTATGCCATAGTCAAGACTTTAGGCAAAATGGCAATTTACAGAAGGAAAAAATATATATACACAAGAAGAGAAGAGAGAAAAAAAATAAAATAAAATAAGGTAAAATAATATAACAATAAAAATGACAAATCAGAACAAAATTTGCGCGTTAAAGTAAAAGAATAATATGCAAACAAAAATACAACAAAATAGAAGCAAAAACGAAAGTAAGGATAACAAAATCACGCAATTACAGCAATTTCTGCGGATGCGCCAGACAAGAGCAATGTGACACTCGTAAAGGGATAATGAACCGAAGAGGGAGGGAAGGGGCCACGGTGGGATCACAGAACGGAGCTCTGCTCATACGATAAAAGATAGTCGTGTAGCTTTTGTTTGAAAGAGGTGATAGTCGATGACGAAGTAAGATCAACAGGAAGCGAGTTCCACAAGTAGGTCCCCGCAAGATGGAAAGACTTGCGATACGTCACAGTTCGATGGATAGGCACATGGAGAGAATGTGGTTGCACAAGACGAGACGATCGTCTGACAGAGGGATCAGGGTAAGAAAAGATCTCAGAGATGTAGTCAGGAGACAGACCGTGTGTGACTTTAAACATTTCGATACCCAGAAAATAAAGACGTCTGTTTTTGACCGAGAGCCATCCTAAACGATGACGATAGGGCGTAATATGTTCATCACGTCTCAAGTTAAAGACAAAGCGAATAGCACAGTTTATGAGTCTCTGGAGCTTTGTATTGAGCTCGTCAGACACGTCGTTGTAAACAAGAGAGCAGTAATCAAGCAAGGGCCACACCAAGGTGGTGACGAGTTTAATACGCAGATTATGGGATAAAGAGTTCTTGTGGAATTTTAGTTTATAGAGTGTGTAGTGGACCCTTCTTGATATATGCGAGACGTGGCTTTCCCATGATAGGTCAGAGCGCATAATGACCCCCAAATTCCGCGCCTCAGCCACATAAGGAATGGAGGTGCCGTTGACGGAGATAGGAGGAAGTTGGTTAAGAGTGAGTTGACTAACCTGGCCTCTGCTTCCGAAGATCAAGACCTTTGATTTGGCTAGGTTAAGTGTAAGTCTGTTGGCAGCAGCAAACTCTGCGACTATGCCGACATCGTATGCCCCGAGCTGCAAGGCCGTATTAAGATGGCTGAGAAGGCATCTACGATAAATCTGGGTATCATCAGCGAAAATGATGCGTTCGGTGAATCTAAGAAAGGCGCCGATGTCGTTGATGAATAGTGAAAAAAGAAGAGGGCCCAAGACGGATCCCTGGGGAACTCCCGAAGTGACCGAAAGCCAATCGGAGAGCACGCCCTCCAAGTCAGCGACAGCCTGAGAGCGACCAGTGAGGTAGGAAAAGATCAATTTGAGGGCAAGATCAGAGAACCCTAGTTTACGGAGCTTAGTTAACAGTAGAAAGTGACTGACTGTATCAAAGGCCTTGCTAAAGTCAAAAAGGACAAGGATAAGCACCTCGCCCAGGTCAACGCCATGTCTAATATCGTGGCATAGCCTCAATAGGGCAGACTGTGTAGAGAAACCCCTACGGTATCCCGATTGCCTATCGTCCAGAAGATGGTGAGAATTGATAAAGTCGGAAATTTGGGTGTGTAGGGCCTTTTCAAACAACTTAGAAAGTTCACACAGATTGGCAATGGGCCTAGTGTCCGACGGAGAAGCCGGTGACTTTGTCTTGGACAAGGGACGAAGAATAGCCCGTTTCCATAAAGATGGAAAGTAGCCAAGGTTAAGACAACAATTGAAAAACGAAATGATAAGATTAACAATGTAAGGCAAAGCCAAGGCGACAGGGTACAGTGGCAGGTGATCACAACCCGAGGCGAGAGAAGCAGGAGGGGAGGAGGACATCAAGGAAGGGATATTATCTTTAGTTATGGGAGAAAAATTAAAAATCAGGTCGGACAGAGAAATGGATGAAATGATTTCAGAGAATTGAGAATGAGAACAGAGGGGAGAATGATTTGAAATGGAAGCGTAGTGAGCGTTTAGGAGATCAGGAGGAAAGAAATTGAGCGGTGAGGAGAAAGATGAGTCAATAAAGCCCAAATTGGCCAGTTCGCGCCACAGTCTGGAAGGATCAGAAAATAAGCTTAATCTCTCCAAGTTAAACTGCTGCCTAGCTCGTCTCAAATCAAGCGTTAATTCGTTCCTGTACAACTTGTATATGTTAAAATCAAGGATGTTGCCAGATCTACGGGCCGTATTAAAGAGACGGTTGCGGTAACGAATCCTGCAAGCAAGAGCATCAGTGAGCCAAGGCGCAGATGGTCGAGTTACACGAAAAGTGTTGATAGGCGCGTGGATATCCAAGCAAGCAGTAAAGTTGCTCGTGATAGTGTTGAGAATGTTATCCAGGTCGGACTCGCCAGGACTACCAAGGCCAAAGTCGTCAGGAAATGACGTGGATAACATTGAGGTGAGAGAATGGACAAACTCATGCTCATCGAACTTTTTGAAGCAACGTCAAACCAAGGTGCGACTCTTAGCAGACGGGGGTCGGAAGGAGTAAGTCAACTCAATAAGATCGTGACCGTTGATAAAGGGAGCATAAGACTTACTAAATGATACAACTTTACTCAGGCTGTCGACAACAAAGACGTCGAGCCATGAGTCAGAAGATCGAGTGTGAAATGTGGCCTGAGACTCGACAATATATAGTGACAACTGTGAAACTACATCTCTGAGGTGATTAGATTCATAAGACGTGGTGAGGAGATTAGAATTAAAGTCGCCCGTGATGATGATGTTATTGTAGTTATGTATGAGTGAGGTTAGAGTGTCAACAAACTTGCTAAGATTTTTGCCCTTGGGTCGCCGATAGATAGATGTGAGAAGGAGCGGCTCACATGCATCGCCACGAACATCAAGGACGAGATATTCCGGTTCGTTTGAGAAAGCGGGAGGCGACGACGCCAGGACCCGCACGCACAATGAATCGTGGACATAGCACGCGACACCTCCCCCCTCCCTGCCCTCTCGATCAGCACGTAACAGGTAATAGCCAGGGATGCAAACCAAGTCATCTGAGATGTGAGAGTGAAGCCAGGTCTCAGTGATGGAGACGATATGATAAAAATTAGACTTGAGAAAGACCTGGATAGATTCGAGATGGGCAGGAAGGGAACAGGCGTTGAAACAGGCGATCCTAAGGCAACCAGATGGAGCAGGAGGAGCAACGTCCTCAAGTGCCAGACTAGAGTCAAGCTCAACAGGGTCTTCTTTCCCCGCTAATTTTTCCAAGCCCGTTCCCTTGGCAGTGGTTTCGCTAGATAGTAGATAGGGACAGAATATGTCATTTGATTTTACGTGCGGCACCTGCTCGTGGAGCCTCATCCACACGTCCCCCATGGGCGCGGGATTGGGATACGCCCAATCAGCGCGTACCGACCGAGGTCGATACTACCAGTGCACCGCAGGATTACAGGATCCCGCGGCAACCCACTGGTCGGGGCGAGCGACTATCCACGCTCTACCAGCTAAGCAGGCTGGCACCCGAGCTGTGGGGACGCAAGCTCACCCGTCGGACACCCAAGTTCGTGAACTCGGGTATCCTAGCCAGCATTTGGCTGAACCACTGCCACCACGATGGTCCTACCCGCGACCGGCAGGAGCAAGCTCCTTGGGCGACCGGTCCCCGTGGTACCAGTCTAGATCACTGGTCGGATCTTCGCAGCCGAGGCCACTCCCGGTTGGGTCTCCTGCAGACCCGGCCCCGGTAAGCCGCATTCGCACGTCTCACGCATTCACATTCATTCTTCGCTGAAACACACAAGCCGCAAACCTGCTCAGACTCTCGTATCTTTCCTTTCGCTCTAATACCTCGCTCACGTCTACTCTGCCATCCTCACTCACCCTGACTCCCCATTCGTCCAAGTTCCTAACATCCTCATACATTTCACACTCAACCATCACATGCTTCCAGTCCTCGCACTCAGCACCACACGCACAACTTTCCGTCTCAGACAATCCCCTTTTATGCAGAAACTCATTCAAACTGCCGTGACCCGTCAAGATGTAGCCGAGCCATAGGCTCGGCTCAAATCCCGGACAAGCCTCGGCAAACCTCACATCCCGTACAAAGCCATGTGTCACTCGTCCTTTCGCACCGTTATCCCATTCACTCTGCCATCTTTCATACAGCCTAGCATTCAGCAACTCCAAACTCTCGTCCACATCTCTCGCTCTCACTTCCTCTTCGCTCACAACACCTCTTTCACCCAATCTCCAACCATTCTTAATTCTCACAGTCATACCTCTTTTCACGCACTCCAGGTCCCACGGAAGACCACCCATCAATACCTGCATGGCCTCCGTGGAGACCGTTCTACAGACACTCAAACAGGCGCTCATCGCCACTCTTTGGCACCTGTTGATCGCCACTCGCGCATACTTGTACTCCATGGCTTCGTACCACACGCTCGCACCATACATAACACACGCAGCAAACAAACCCTTATATATCACGCGCCATGCTCTCTTCCGCAAACCCCATTCGCTCCTCATCACACGTCTCAAGTTTCCCACCACGCTCACACACTTCTGTCTCATACGCTCCAGGTGCGGCTTAAAACTCATTCGCTCGCCCATCCACACACCCAGATATCTCACACACTTCACATACCTCACATGCTTCCCATTCACACTAACGCTCGGGTGTCTCGCTTCCGACATATTCCCTTTCAGGAGCATCATCACTGTTTTGCTCTCTGACACTTTCACACCGACACTCGCACCCCATTCACTCACTATCCTCATCCACTCGTTCCCCTTTCTCTCCAGATCTGCCCGGCTCTGTCCTTCGACAGGCACGAACAGATCATCGGCATACGCCGTCGCCATACATCCACGTCTGCGGAGTTCCCACAGGAGCTTATCCATCAGTAGGACCCAGATTTCTGGGCCACCGATGGACCCCTGCGGTGCGCCCCGCAGCACCCTCTTCCACACTTCCTCATTCATTCCTATCATACATGCCCATCTCTCATCAAAATAACTTCTCCACAACCCAATCTCTTCACATTCTTCCTCACACAGTTTCTCAATCACACATGGCCATTCCAGGTTGTCGAATGCACCCTGGAAGTCCACAAAGATTCCCAACACATACTTGTGCTCGGACCCACTCACGCACTCACGCACGCTATTCCACGCACTCTCGGTCGAACGTCCCTTCACAAACCCGTGTTGTGCCTCACACATTCTCCCACTCATCAGTCGCTCCAGCCTATTCACCATCATTCGCTCCAACACTTTCCCAAGCACAGACAACAGGCTGATCGGTCTGTAAGACCCGGGGTCCGACCGCACTTTCTCTGGGGACTTCAGTAGTACAACCACTCTCGCTTTCTTCCACACCTTTGGAAAGCAGTTGGTACTCAGACACACATCATACACTCTCTTCAGCCATCCCGGAATTGCGCGCCAAACGGCACGCACCATTTCCGCCGTAATTCCATCCAACCCGGGTGCCTTACCCACTTTCATCGCCCTCACAGCCACATCCACTTCATTCCACTCGAACGTTCTTTCAGTCATCTCTCTCTCTGCCAATCGTACATCTTTCATTCCCGTGTCTGGGAAGAAGCGATCTAGCAGCACATTCGCACTCTCTTCCCACGTACTCGTTGTCCTGTCACCCACTTTCATAGCACTCAGTCTATCACGTCCGTACTTACCCATGCACACTTTATACACATCACCCCACGGATCCCGATTTCCCTTGTCACTCACGAACTGTCTCCAGTTCTCCTCTTTCACTCTCTATATCGCTCTCTTGTACTCTCTAAGAGCACGTTTGTACACATTCAAACATCCTTCCACTCGACTTCGATCTCTCCCTTTCATTCGCTGGTAGGCACGCCTACGCTTCCTCACATCCTTCTTCATGCGCTCAAGCTCATTCGTCCACCACACAAGCTTCCTCGCAACCCCACACACTCGCCTTTTCATTCTATTATCATTTGCCCTCAGGATCCATGATGTGACGCGCTCCGCCAAGCTATCCGCGTCGCAGTCATCCATCACATTCACAGCATCCTCCGACGCATACTCCACTAGATCGCTCATGTATCCCTCCCAGTCCACGTCTCTACACACCCATCTACGCATACCTTCCATCCGCTCAGCTTTCTCACCATAGGTCATACGTATCAGCAACACATTATGGTCGCTGATACCCCAATCGCTCTTGACTCCCCATTCGTACCGGCACCCTTCAAGCGCATCGCTTACGAGAGTCACATCGATGTCGCTTTCCCCATTGGGTCCGCTGAACGTGTAACTCTCGTTCGGCTCATTCAACACAATCATACCGTTCGCGACGATCCACTCCTCAAGCATTCTCCCACGCATTTCACTCTCTCTACTGCCGCCCCTACCCTTACTGTACCATAAAGGAGAGACGGCATTCGCATCCATACCCACCAGCACACGCTTTCCTCTGGTTACCATTCGCACCCTGTCCATGTACGCCAGGTACGGTTCAATGTCCTCACCGAACCGGCAGTACACGGACACCACATACATCTCGCCGAAGTCTCCCTTCAGCCATACACACACGCCATACTCATCCGAGCACTCTCTTACACACAATACATCGAGACTGGGATCATTCACCACCACTGCTGCTTTGACATGCTCGCTCTCACTCACAATCACATCCATCCGTAGCGGGAGTCCAACTATCCTTCCATTCTTCACACACGGTTCCTGCAGCAGTGCCACACTCACTCTACGTTCACACAACATTTCACCCAAATCACACATTACCGCATACGCTCTCTGACAATTATACTGTATCACATTCATACTCGAGACACCCTGCGAGTCCCGCCTAGCCATTGATGGTGTCAGCGCGCCTCTCCCTTGCTACCGCGTACGAGGGACACCCCCTATCGTCTACCGCGTGGTCAGCCGGTCGCCCCCGTCTCTTACAGACGGCACACACCCTCGGCCCAGCTGTATTTGGGCATTTTTCCTTTTTATGACCCCCCTGACCGCAGTGGGAGCACACATCCTCCGTTGCCCTACAGTGCCTCGCTACGTGACCCAGGTCGAGGCATCTAAAGCACCTAGTTGGTGCTGAAAAGTCGGCTATCCTACAGCTACGCCAACCCACATACACCCTCGACGCTTTCATAAGTCTTCCCCGCATATCGGGTGTCACCTCCAGTACCCAGTTCACGGTTTCCTCATTCCCCTTACCCAGCTTGAACCGGAACACGCACTCCTCATCGTAGACCTTTGTGTCTAACCCATGTAACAGCTCAGGGTTCTGCCTAGCTATGGCGCGTCTGACACCATCGACCTCCATATCCCTAGGCACATCATATAGAATAACACGAGGCCTCAAGGCAGCCGGACGGGCCACCGTGAGACCCTTTTCTTTAATTGCCTGGTTGGCAACAATCTTGTCTGCATCCGCTTTCGAGTGCGCCTGGATTATTATCCTTCCATCCCCAGCCTTCCTCACATTCCTGACTCTAATATTCGACGCTACCGGGTCTATTACCTTCAGTAGCGTCTTTTTTATATCGTCGACTGATCTCTTGTCGGCACCGCTCGCCACCACAACCGAGCAGTCCCTATCTCGCGGCCCGTTCCCACTCCTGGTTGCTGGTGCCGCAGCAACTCCAGGACCGGTTTTAGGACCGGGTTCCCGCCTACCAATCGCCTTCGCAAATGTTACAGGCGGCGGCCGTGTCGCCGGTGTCGGGCGATTCGCCTCCGACCTCTCCGCCAGACGACCCCTCAAGAACGTGTTCTCACACCCCAGCTGCATGACCAGCTTGTTGGTCTCGCTGAACAGCGCAGAGACCTTTTGTGCCGCTGTCTTGCTGAACTTTGCATTGGGGTCCGACAAAATGCACTCCAACTTGAGTCTGATGTCATGCATGGTTTCAGCAGCCATCATCTCCCTTTTCGCCGCACCGTCCCGAACAAAGACGTCGTCGTCGTCAGACTCGCTGTCTTTCGCGCTCTCGCTGTCTCCCAACATGGGCAAGACCGAGTTCGCCCGCTGCTGGCCGGTCCCTCTGGCCACACCTCCTCCTACCGCTTCATTCGACTCGCTCTGCGTGTCCCTAATGGAAGTTTGAGAGCCAGGCGGGCTCCTCCTCAACTTCCCACTACGTGGGAACGTACGTTGGAGCGGATCACCCACCAAGCTCTCCTCGTCCGTCCCTGTCTCGTCTAGCGTCTGTGTATTCGCCCACTTTTTCAGTTCGTGCGTGGGTGTCTTCTCCACGACTTTTACGTCAACTTTGGACAGTGCCACCGTCACTGCCTTCGTGATCACCTTCTGTCCAGACACTTTGTCGCTGCCTGTCACCGTCTTGGTCACAGTCTTGTCCGTATCCGATGCCTTGTCCGTTTCCGTTTTCGCCTTTTTGTCAACAGTCTTTTGTCCGTCCGGGTTGGGTGTGTTTTTTGTGGTCTTCATAATGCATGTACTTAAGTGTTACGACGGTTCGGCCATCATGGCAGCCCATACGCGTATGGGCATCTATCCCCGCCGTTTCAAAGCCCTAGTTAAACTGCATGAAAGCTGAGAAGCAGCTTGTCAGGTGATCAGCCCTATTCATGCAGACGTGACTCTATAAAAAGGTTATGTAATTTGATGCTAAAGGTTTAACGTCACCCCTACTGATTGAGCACGTATGCTCCGAGACACCGCCCACTCAAAGTTCGGGCTAGACGTCGCCAGTGTATCTTCCCACTAGCAGGATATGAGGAAATAGTGATCAGCTAATCCTCCACACATGCGCCCGGGGGGGCCGACTTCAACTCCCGAATAGGCTCCGCCCGGACACGGACAGCGGTTCTCCCACATTAAACATGCGGTTTCACATGGACTTTACTGGCGCTAGGCCAGAACTTACCATTTATTACGCCGCAGAGGTCAGGTACTAACATGACCGCATCCTACGGTCGTGGGGTCTACTACTCCCCACTTGGTTAGTCTTCGAGAAATATCCATCGACACCCGACCGCATCTCTGACACCCGACGGTTACAATTACAGACACGCAAACAAACATCGACACGCACACACTCACACACCCCCCAGAACCCCCGCACCCCCTCCGGAAAGAGCCGGTAGCAACCCGAAGGCCCGCTGGCCGGGGGAAGCCCGCGTATCGCCTTAACTCCGTTGGCCTACGACGGCTAAGGCCAAAGCCCGAGCCAAATCATAGTTACCGGTGGGAACCACGATGGAGGTGGAGTTCGGCTTGACTGTGATAGGCTAAGTGCTGCGGCACAGCATGTATTGCGCTTCAACAGTCCTGTAGATCATGACTTAATACGACCCGAAAAAGATCGCCGACCTCAAAAGATCGGCGCCGCGTGTTGCTTTAGGTGGTGTTTAGCAATCAAACCTAAAGTTTTCCGCGGCGTGTTGCTTCCGACGGCGAGTAGCTCAGCCGCGTGTTGCTTTGTGGGCAGACACGCGGCGTGTTGCTTCCGCTGACGACGGTCGCTCAGCGGCGTGTTGCTTTGGTGGGCACTCACGCGGCGTGTTGCTTCCGCCGACGGCAGAGTCGCCGCCGACGGCAACACCCACGAGAAAACCAAGTTCGCCCGCGGCGCGTCACTTCGAGTCCGACGACTCGCGACGCCAGGTTTCTCGAGGCGTGTTGCTTTATAAAAGCAACTAAACCGAACTGAGTACGACGACTCATTCTACTAAGTTTTCCGCGGCGTGTTGCTTTCTAAAAATCCGTCGGGGGTTGTCACCCACCGTTCAAATAACACCTAAGTGTTATGACGCCCTACTCTCCCGCCGTGCGTGGCGCAACACAGCAGGAGAGCAGAACGCCCTTGGACCGCCTCTCACTCGCAACACTGCCGGGACGGGCCAGCTAGCTCTCCGGGTACGCCACGTCTCAAAGAGAGACACCCAGAGGCTCCACTGAGCCCTTTTACCCCATTTCGGGATCACCAGACAGATATGCGAGCGCGCCTAGAGGACGGCCCGTGCATCACGAGCTGACCGGCATGATCGGGTCACAGGCGAGTGACTCCGACCATAAACCGTCGCCCGAGTAGTTATCCCTGTACTTACAAAAAGCAGCAACACGCCGCATTCATCTATTATACTCAGCACGTGGGCGCCGAAGCGCTTTGCCACTGTGAGCACTGTTCCCTGAAAGTGCTATTATTCCCGTAAGTCATGTCTACTCTCACCAGTAGATAGGGACAGTGGGAATCTCGTTAATCCATTCATGCGCGTCACTAATTAGATGACGAGGCATTTGGCTACCTTAAGAGAGTCATAGTTACTCCCGCCGTTTACCCGCGCTTGCTTGAATGCGCGTCTCTCTCTCTCTCTCTCTCTCTCACGCTCTCACGCTCTCTCTCTCTTTCTCTTTCTCTCTCACGCTCTCTCTCTCTCTCTTTCACGCTCTCTCTTTCTTTTACGCTCTCTCTCTCACGCTCTCTCTCTCACGCTTTCTCTCTCTCTCTCTCTCTGCGCTACTGTGAGTATACATTGACGTGCTTCATATCGCTCTGTATTTGTGGGCTCTTTTCTGCCGCCTATTGCCCTTCGGGGCCTTCTCGTTTTGGTGCACAGATTGCAAGGCCATACTGCTTGCTTGTTCTCTTTTCCTGATCTGGTTTCTGGATTGCTGGAGGTGTCTTACTCTGTTTTTCCACTGTGCTATCTCGAGGAAATTTCCTGGTATCGGGCTCCATGTTGGACATCGGAGGGCTATTGCGCATGCGTTTCTACCTCTGATTAGCTCTTTTCGGACGAAATCGCCGAGCGTGGCGCGCGGCGTGGATGACGGATTCGACTCCTCCGGCCCTCTCCTGCTCGGAAGGTGACGGGCAAAATATCAACACAAACAAGCCTAAAGTCCCTGTTCGACGCATACCATCGGCATCTAACTTACCTATAGCGGATTCTCAGAGCACACACATAGACATTAACATTTCTAAGGTCAATGCTCTTAAACAGACTTTAAATAGGCATTGCGACAATGTCACTAAGATTTTGCTTGCGAGTAAAGAAACTCTTGAGAAGAGGATGCAAATCGAATCTGTTTTTCGAGCCTGCAAAGAGGCATTCGCGGAAATATCTGTTGCTTATATTAATTTAATAGAAAGCTCATCGCAACAAACTTGCATCTCGGAGGCGATTAGGGACATTGTCGGTAATGCTGTGACAGATGCCTGTAACAAAATGGTAACTGATATGTCGGATGCCTGTAACAAAATGGTAACTGATATGTCGGATGCCTGTAACAATATCGTAACTAATTTGCCGAGCATGCAAGCAGGGACATCCAGCACTTCTCTTTCGCCCTCTTATGCGGCGGTTGCTGCCTCCGAGCGGTCGAGGCTGAGGGTTGCGCGTGGCTCCTCGATCGAGGTGCCGAGGACTACGAGTTTCATAGTCACTCCTGCGGAAGGTTCCCCCGCGAGGTACAAATCGTCGAAGGAAACGAGAGTTGCCCTTCAAAAAGTTATTAAGCCATCCGAGTACAATCTCAAAGTCAACCGTATCTCGTCTGTCAAGAATAACGGGGTGCGTATCGAGGCACATTCAGTCGACCTGCCTAAAATCAAGAACTCCATCGACCTCGAGAGGGCGGGCCTTAGACTGGAGCAGGAGCGTAAAGTCAATCCCAGAATGTTGATCCGTGGAGTTCCGTGCAATATGTCCAGAGAGGAGATTAGGTCGGACTTGATATCTCTGAATCTCGAGAAGGTTGATGAGTCTCAGATCAGGGTCGTGTACATCTTTCCCCAGAAGCATAATCGACTCACTACAAGCTGCGTCATCGAGGTCACACCGGAGGTTCGTGGATTTCTGTTAAGAGACAAATCAGTCTACATCGGCTACTTCGCCTGCGGTATTTCTGATTATGTTAGAGTACTCCAGTGCTATAAATGTCTCGTCTTTGGTCACTTTGCGAAGCATTGTCGTTTCTCATCGATGTGCGGGCATTGCGCGGGAAATCATGAGACAAAGGACTGCTCTAGTAGGGGCGCAGATCCTACGTGTGGAAATTGTAAGCGATGGTCGTCTTTGGCGGAACAACAACACTCGGCATTCGATGACAAAAATTGTCCTATTCTACGTAGAAGATTGGCCGACAGAATAAGCAGTATCAATTATGGACAGTAAACCTACCGATCATCTGCGCTTATGTCATGTCAACTGTCAATCACTGCTGGCACACATGGACGATTTTCGAGCTTATTTCTGCAACTCAGGATATCACATCATATGTTTATCGGAGTCTTGGCTCAAACCACATGTTTCTGATCATCTTGTCTCTCTCCATGGCTATCGCCTCTTGAGATGCGACCGCATTGGCAAAATAGGGGGTGGGGTTGCTATGTATATTATGGGCGCTGCTACTTTCCTTCAGAGCGGTGATCTATTTTAGTCAGCTATGCTTATTCCAACTTAGTCAGCTACTGGGTGCGTGTGTAGGAATCGCCCAGGTTAGGTGAATCGCAAAGGAGGGAAGAGATATATGTAGGCGACACAAAATATATGTTTACATACTATATTTACACGTTATTTACACTTTCGGTTATCGGAATATCTCGCCTTGACCTGTTGGCCCCCCCGTTGCTTCGTTTGTGTCGAGGCGTCGGCCTTCGTGGCCTCTGGGTCCGTCTGCGTACCGACCGTGACCGAAGCTGGGGCGTCCCTCATTGCCAGCTCGGCATCTGTGGTCGTAGAGGCGTCGCGCGTCTGTCTCTTTTTGCCGGAGCCCAGGCCCTTGTCCGGGTTGACCTTCACGCGTTTCGGGGGTTCGACGAGCTTGGCGGCGTCTGCACCCGCGGTCGTGCTAGGCACGCTTGTCACTCCGGACGAGTATGAAGAGAGCTGCACGTTTCGTTTTCTGTATGTAATAGCCCGTAAAGGCATCGGCAGGGTCCGGCGTCGCCGAGTAGGATCATCGTCCTTCTGTTTGAATCGTTCCTCGAACAGCCGCGGCGTCTTGCCTTCCGTCGGTTTCCTGTCGGGCGTACGAGGTTCCAGGATGCGAGCGTCTGTATCGCGTGACGATCCGGGTCGTTGTGTCGCGGTCGCGGTATCGCGGAGTGGTATGCGCGAGATGTAGTGGCTACGCGCAGTTATTGGCTGGCGTCTCGCGCCTCGTGTCAGACGGCCGCGCGCCGCGATTGGCCGGGCGACTTGCGCCTGGTAGGCGACTAGCGCCGTTGCGGTTGGCCGCGCACCGAGGAGACAACTGGTGCTGTTGGCGACTTGCGCCGTGGTAGGCGACCGAGCGCCGTGTTTGGCCGGGCGACTCGCGCCTTGTAGGCGACTCGCGCTGTAGGCGACCGGCGCCGAGGGAGCGACTAGCGCTGGGTAGGCGACCAGCGCCAAAAAAGCGACTAGCGCTGGGTAGGCGACCAGCGCCGAGGAAGCGACTCGCGCTTGTGAAAGCGGCTGGTGCCGTGAGCGAGCGTCTTGCGCCGTGAGAGCGTCTAGCGCTTAGGTAGGCTTCAGCGTTCTGGCGCTTCTATGCCGTAGGCGACTTGCGCCGAGAAGAATTGCTCAAGCCCGTAGGGGGTCTCCCTTTATACTCGTTGATGCAAAACTTTGAACTCGCGAAGCTGCCCCGGCAATGCGACGCCTGGCGGCGTCGCTGCGAACTGCCGGTATTGCAGGCATCGCGCAGGGATGTATCGTTGGTGGCGTAGACTGCCACATATATATCAGAGGCTTTCAATGCATCAGTTGTATGTACATCAGAGAACAATTACTGTGGAAAACCCGAATATCTGGTTGTGGAAGTGTCTATCAGTAATTACTCCAAGATCCTCTTAGCCGTGGTATACAGACCACCACATAACATATAGGCTTCTTATCCGACTTTTTCACCATCTTTTCGGAGCTGTCTGCTAATTACAAGCACTCTATTATTTTCGGGGATTTCAACGCCGACCTCATATCTCACACTTACGACTCGGAGCAGATTTTGACGTTTGTACAGGCATCTAATTTCTTTCTTGTGCCTTGAAGCCGTGCACTAAGACGGTGCGCGGCCAGCTACTCGGACAGCCCAGGGTGGTCATCACCCGATTGACGCCGGAGGAGGTAAGCCGAGCGGAGCGACGAGCAAGGCCGCAGCCGAGGCCAATCGCCGAGGGGAGCCGGCGAAGCACGCCATCGCCGGTGCTGAGCCGTCAGATCGTTAGGCGATCTGCGATAATGGCGGGAGACGCGCGCCTATGGGGCTCTCCCGCCGAGCTAGAGGCGATCAGGCGCGCTGCCGAGGCTTTCGACAGCGCGTACCGGATCGAGATGTCTCGTGTCACGGTGACAAACACGATAACCATCACCGCCTTGCCGACGCAGCAGCCGTGGGAGCAGCCGGAGAACGAGGCGGAGGACTTTGTCAGCCCATCTAGCGGGGAAGGCGAGTCGCAGGACGAGGGGGACAACCCCGCATAGAATTTTAAGAGACTAAAACGTTCCGAGGACGGCATTGGGAAGTCTTACCCTTACCCATGTACATAGGTGTCATAAATAAAGTTATTTGGCCCATCCGTCCGGCGTGATGATATGCGACAGCGGTCGCTGGGCAGCGGCCCACGTAGCACATAAGTCTTTCTAGCGATCCACAACGAAGTTTATTTTCTTTTTCTCGGCACCAAGTGCCAGGCCCGACCAGGAAGCAGTTTTCGTTTTTATTTGATAGGTGCGTGGATCATATGGAGCACCGGCACGATGATTGGTCGAGCCACACACCATCTTCAACGCGGGAGCGCGGGATTCAGCGCGCACGTCAGGCGAACGAGAGTCGAGATGCCGACTCCTGACATCCTCACAAGAGGATCATCCAAAAATTAGCGCGATCTGACCGCGCAAACATGGGGTTTGCCGGACACCCGGCGAAACACATGAAGGAGGCGCCGTAGCGCTAAATGGCATGAACTGCCGCCAGAGGGAGGCTTCACCGACCTCTGGAGACTATCGCGAACACGATCCGATCGCGCGAACCCCAGGTTTGTCGGACACGTCACCGAATGACGAACGCGGCGACGCAGCGCCAAAAGGCTTGACCTGCCGCCAGAGGAAGGCTTCACCTACCTCTGGAGACTATCGCGAGCGCGATCCGCCCGCGCAAACACATGGTTTGCCGGACAAGGGGCAAAATGGCAAGCGAAGCGTCGTAACGTCGCGGCATGAAATATGCATGTCCAGGGGTACGAACAGACCCGAGAGACCGAACGCGAACGCGATCTGACCGTGCAAACACCCGGTTTGCCGGACAGACTTAACATCGTGAACCGAGCGTCGGAGCGAAGTGAGAGTCGATATGCTGGCTCGGGGAACGTCGATAAGACATACGAGTTTAACGCGAGAGAGATCTGACCGCGCAAACATCCGGTTTGCCGGACAGACCCGATATCTTGAACCGAGCGTCGGACCGGCGTGAAATTAAATATGCGTACTCGGGGAAGGTCGAGAAGACATCCGAATCAATCGCGATTGCGATCTGACCGCGCAAACACCCGGTTTGCCGGACAGACGACAAATACTAGGATTGCGTCACCAGGGACACCTGGTACACCCGAATATCGAAGCGCGATCAAAATCCGACCATCCTAACAGGGGGTTGTCCGGACAGTCCGGACAACTAGTAGTTTCGGACGTCGGCTACAGGAAGTAGGGCCGGAATACGATCGATCAGGGCCTAAAGAGTGGGCATCTGGGTCGCCGCCATTGGCGGACGTTTTAAACGCGATCCAGACGTCTTCTCCAGGAAGTCGACGCGGAAGCATGATCTAGGACCTCCGAGAGACCTTGCGCACCGGTCGGCGTTGTCATAAGTTCATGATTGTAAAAGTTGAATTGTTGCTATCCGGAAGTCAAAAGAGCGCGACGCATATAATGTACTAGCGTTGGAAATTTCCATCGCGAACATCTGGCGCACACCTGTCGTGCCGAAACGCGTAAACACCTATTGTTCGAGCATAGGCATGGAAATTTCCAGAAAGGAGAAAGCGACCGAGACCCTGTGGAAGGGGAAAAACCTCGGTGGTAGGGAGCCCGAGAGAGCAACGTTTCTCGAGGCAGTCTCTCGTGGTCGCTCGAAGGTAGCACTCTCGCGCGTATTATACCGGCGTATCGTAGAAGAATATTCGCGAACGCGAAACGGAATACGATTATTAAGACTACCCCAGCGGCTATTAACAAACGGGAACGCCCGCCAACAGCGTTACGTGACGTCGATACGAAAGACGTACGGGTCTCGCGTACCTGAATCGCGAAATCGCACTTTGCGAGACGTGCGACCGCCATCTTATGTGGCAATCGTTAATTGTGAACCACCAACATTGTGCAACTATAGTTAACAATAAAAGCAATCGTTATTTGCAAAAATCCAGACGAAAATATCTTTACTTACCCGGAAACTTACCTGAACAAGCGATTGTCCGGCCATCTTGGTGATAGCGTGGTCCGATCTTCAAGGTCATCACAGATTCTACTTCAGAGGAGTCCATTGATGAGGAAACCATGGCGGAAACCTGAAAAAAGTTGATATTAGTTGTAGTTACGCGGACAGTTCTCGTACTTACCTGGTTGTCCGGCTATCTCCTAGACGCGTTGATCCTAGACATCGGTGAGCAGCGGTGATCTACGACATCGGCGATGGTGATGAAGCAGCTGTCGACGAAACCTGAAAATAAAAGATAATTAATTGCGTTTTACTTATATTAACGTCGGGACTTAGCCGATCAAGCGGTTGTCCGGCTATCATGGTTCCACGGATGAGGTAGATGAATGGTTGATAGTGGAAACGATTGGCAGAGCATCCCAGAGGAGGCAACCGTGGCGGGAATCTCAAAAGTCAAAGGGTTAAGGAGATATTACCTGATCAAGCAGCTGTCCGGCTAACAGGTATCCCTGGCTGGCCGATTGAGGTCATACCTAGCGGTATCCAGAGCTCAGGCGATGCTTATCGAGCAGTTGTGGCGGGATTGAAAAAATAAAATTGTTTAAACAAATTGTTCACATTTTGGCTGATTTTCATTACGAATACCTACCTTCTCGGTATATAAAGGTTAAACCGAGTGGCGACCGATGACTAATAGGACAAAATAGCGCACCCCGTGGCCCGATTATGTATCGTTCGGTCACAGCCTTACCTGCCAACGCATAATACACGCACTGCCTCTACATGGCTGGATCTCTGTATTATTGACGAGGAGGAGAAGCTTGTTCGTCATAATCAGCGTGATGTCGGCTTTTTATCTGCCCATGATCTCATTGAGATCACCTACAACATCAAAATCGAGCGTATTCCTAGGCGAACTGTACGGGTCCGTGATTTTCGTTTTTTCGATCCTGAGGATTTCCTTGCGAAGCTGGGTTCGCAGAACTGGGATGACCTGTACCTTGAAATCGTTGGCTGAACCACCGATTCCAGAGTCGACTCTTGAGCGAAGCGGCGGAGAGAGCCAGCCAGTCACGGCGGCCCAGGCGTGCGAGGCAACGCGGGGCATGGCGAAGCCGTCGGCCGAGCCAGGGGAACCGGCCAACCAGGGGGTCGAGAACGTGGAAGGCGAGGAGGATTGTAGTTTTGAGAGTGTGGCAAGCACTCAGATCCTCTCGCCCATCGAGAACATCATTGCCGGAGCGATACCCTTCGGACAAGGACAGCCGAACGAGAGTCAGCCCGCTGGACACGGCGAGGCACGACGAGACGACCATCCGACCACACAGCCCGCTGGCATAGGCGAGGCGATTCCGGTAATAACCGGCCAACCAAGGAGCGCCGGGGAAGACGACATCAACTTTGGCCAGATGAGCCAGAAGCAGGCGACGGACGAATAGGAGAGTTCCGTGCGCGTTTACTGTTCACATTTATGTAACCTTTGTAAAAAGATATATTTGTTCGTTTATTTAGTTTGACAAGCTCTTCAGAGCATCACGCATGTGCAATTATTCGCCAAAAAGCGATACCGCGACAAAAGTCATTATCTTACATTATGTATTATTTTATTTTATTTTATTTTATTCTCTAATCAATTGTGCATGTCAAAATATATTATTATCTACCTAATATCCTAATTCATTCCACACCTATCACAAAATACATTAAATTCACATAAAATAACTCAGTTTTCAAATAAAATCAGTAATTATCAGAGGGATGAAAGTAAGTTTTAATAAAGAGCCAATCACAGGCCAACGTTCCATTATGGAATCAGACAAGTATAGAATCATAGTTCTTGCATTTATATTTTCTCTTTTTGCTATTTCAATAGTTTGCATATTACTGCTAGCGTATTCTAACGTTGACAAAGCCATTCCATATTACCAGGCATAAAATAAATTCAAACAACAAAGATGGAGCTCAAAGAATACCTAGTGGTTACCCTTATAATATTCCTGCCAATAATAATTAACTTTCCAGACGTTCAAACCGTCAGTATGATTTTCACCCTTTACACTTTATACATCCTATTATTGAGCCTCGAATTGGATCCCAGAGTGATTCCCGAGGACCCTTAAACCCTTCGAAGCATGTTATGCGACAGCGAGTGCCGAGAGCACGAGCGAGGGCCAAGCGAGCCCGCGTTTTAATATTTTATGTTCATTTCCATGTTTATCATTAATATGACAGTAAAGGCATAATGCCACATAACGAGGACCAGTGGGACTCATCCCGGTCTATTTTATTACGAATAGCGCTAGTTGCGTTAGATTTAAGTGTTTTATGTATTCTCGACACAGCGATAGCCAATAGGAGCGATTCCTGGCAATTCGACATAGTTTTACAGAGTTTCAGATTGATTTATGATTTTGCAAGGCCCAGAGCCAATGAGAGCGCGAGGCGCAATTTATTCCGATGAGCGCGACGGATCGACCAATAGGAAGCGAGCGTAGCTCCGCGAGGCGAGAGAATGTCGTGAAGCGCGTAATTGCATTGTATAACTTCTTTTACGTATTATTTCATTTATTCCCTGTCGAGACAAGTACGATTAGTCGTATTATATGCGATATTATGCATTATTATTCATTTTATCTACTTACCGTTCGGATACTTACCGACGATACGAACCAGTCCAATGATTGGGCGAGACGATCCCGCGAAGACCCGGTACCTGAAAGAAAAGGAGAATTAATAATAAATTTGATTCTAGTAATAGATTACTTACCTGGTTAAATAAGGGAACGTCAAACAGACCATATTCGGTCACTCGGAAAACGTTCCGAGTGACTTGCCGCGAGTTTGCACATAGTGCAAATTGCGACGGCTGGCATTGGTTGCCGCGTCCGAAGCGAGAGCCCATGTCCGCCGTTGCAACGCCAATGCAGTATCTCAGTTAAAATCTGAGCTGAGCCAATAAGATCGGCTCAGCCAATCGGATAAGCGTCACAGGGATCGTGTCGCTCATCACCAAGCGATACGATTGGGTAAAATAGGAAAGCGCGCGAGATACATCGTTTCGCGCGTGAAAGCGAGGCCAAGCGCCTGCGCCTGCATTAAAGTGGGGGGATGAGGAACGTTCCTCCCGGACAGTCTACGCGAGAACATCGAGGCGCGTACAGCTTTCGAGCGTCGCGCGACAATACTCGATCCCGTATGCTTATCCCGTGGCCGTATACGATAATTACGCGACGATTAACCACGCGTTAACGGTTATTAACCGAGATAGCTCGAAACGACGGTAATCAGTGTTCGTTAACGATCGACGCGAGTGAGCGCGCGAGAGAACCTGTCCGTGCGTGTAACGAGATACTGTAACTGTGAAATTATTAAACTATTATTTGTTTATAATAAACAAAGAGTGATTATTTGCGACCCCAGTGAATATCCTCTCCGATTATTCGTGTCACACGTGCGCTTAACAAGGGCGTTGCCGTACGGCCTTGAACACGTCCGCGGCGTGGACATCGACGGCCGTTACGCTGGAAGGAAGGACGGGGCACCGCATAGCAACAGGGTTTCTGTATTCTCCCTGAAAGATACAGTGGCGACCTTATTAACAGCCCAAGTAGTAAGTGGCTTATTTAACGTTATTTTAATAACATAAATCGTTGTTCCGGTCACAGTGAAAAGAGGATTGGAAAGGGGGAAATTACGCAGCATTTTAACATTAAGATAGAATCTGCAAAGTTCGATCGTTTTGCCTACGGGTTAACGGCACGGTTGGGTATGAAATCCGAGACGAAAGTAGTACTCTATAGGCGAAATAGGATTGTCACACAAGTCCAAGCCTAAGCAATGGCGACCGTGACACTCTTTTTGTTTTTAAAATGCGCGTGAGTGATTAATCTGATAGATCGATGGTTCGGGAATTGTCGAACGTGATAAAACGTCGAGTCAGTGAAACGCGAAACGAAAGAGTTGTCGATTATTAAATATTAAAGTGCGTAGCGAAAGATGCACGCGAATTTTAAAACGGTTATGAGAAATGTTCAAGCCGAGTAAAAATAAAGCGAGATCACCGATTTTAACGAGATCCGCGAAAAAATTAATAATGAACAAGACGGACAACGAGAATAAAACGTGTGGTAATAGTGATAAAGGCGACAAGCCAATAGAAAACCGCGAAAACGCGAGTGATGCAATAGTAGAAGGCGATCAGCCAATTAGAAATCGCGACAGCGAGAAAAGTAAAGTCGAATCAGGCAGCGAGCCAATAGAAATCCTCGAAGACGCGACGAGCGTAAAATCGATAGAAATGCATTCGGGCGACAAACAGCCAATAGGAGACGAGGCTGACGCGAATACGGGAAAAATAAGTAACGGTGACGCGAGTGTGATTGCAAGCATCGCGAACAAAATCGCCGAGTTAACCCGCGTCATGTCATCGTTCTCGAATTACGTTAGTGATAAATTCACGCAGCAGGAGCGTGTAATAAATTCCTTACGCGACGGTAATCGTGACAACAACGTGGAACGCCGAGCTGAGGCTGGAACACCGGCCAATCAAAGCGCAGCATGCGAGCGCGAAGCGACGAACGACCGTGCGTCTATGATTCAGATGAACTTACCGCGAGGCGGATGGTTTAAAAATCCATTTAGCGAGATAGAATTCCGAGGTGACAACGATTCGCAAAATCCGATGTTATTTTTACGTAAGTTTGATAGAATTGCATGCGAGGAGAGAGTGTCCGAGAAGGACCAATTGTGTTTCTTTCTGCGAGCCATGAAAAATTCGGCAGCGGAATGGTTCGAACTAAAAGAGCCAATAACCATTGGCGATGCAAAGGAAATGTTTAAGAGTAAATACTGGGGGATTCAAGCGCAAGCGAAATTCCGTCGGTCGTTACATTACAACCGATACCGAGCTCAAGCCGGAAGCATGTCGGAATACGCGATGTCGATGGTAGCGCGAGCGAGAACGTTGATCCCGCCAATGACGGACGCAGAATTAATTTTTACTTTGAAAGAACACTTTGACGAGGAAACGCGGCGCGAATTACGACCGTCGGTTGTCAAAACCATCGAGCAGTTCGTAGAGATGCTCGAGACGATCGATTACGAGCGTACGTGTCGACGAACGAATCGCGAAGATGTTAACCGCGCGAAGCAAGGAGTAAACGCATCGACCAATCAGAAGAGATTCCTACCGCGAGACAACGCGAACGTAGCGAATAACAGTCAAAAACAATTTTATCCGCGAGACAACGCGACATATCCGCGACAAAACGCGATAGCGTACAATAAAGGATTCGGCAACGCGCAACAACAACATACGAGGGGGCAATTAGCCATTACGAGCGGATTCGAGTAGACAACTACAGACGCAGCAACAGGGCGTGAATTCCGCGAAAACGCGTCAGAACCAATCACGTTACAACGCGTCGTCACTCAATTATCGTGATTCGCGTAACAGTAAGACCGATCCGAAAGTTGAATTTCCGTCGAGCGACGATGACGACGACAAGTCGAAAACGCCTAAGGGCGGACCAATAGCAACGCGAGACGCGAACGCGAAACGCGAAAATTTAAAATCGGGAACGAAGCACATTTCCGTAATACAACGACAACACGTTAACGCCGATGGAGAGCAATTCGCATCGATGAAGATTACTGACGTCATGTCCGGAAGATCAGAGGAGGTGGACTACACAAATGACGCTCAGTCAATGAGATGTCAGATCGCGAGAGACGAGCAGGAGAGCCGTACTTTCAAGAAAAACGACGAGGCATCCATTTCAAAGAACGTAGTTGGTCAACCAATAAGAAACAAGGTCGATAAGAAGAGGACCAATCAGAATAAAGAACGAGTGGAGATAGAAAAAGGTCACGTACAACACGTTAATATCGTGAGGACCAACGAGATTTTGAAGAATTTAGATGAGGAAATGCTTAATGAGCAATGTAAGAGCGGTACGTTGAAAACTAAATGTCCGTTCATAAAGATTAATTTTGATGATGAAACAGCAGTCACGACATTGGTTGATACAGGATTCCAATTGTCAATAATATCATATGCGGTATACGATGACTTGAAGAAGAAAGGATTGATATTAGACGTCCTACCAATTAGAAAATTCTTACTCAAAGGAGCTTTCCAGGAGAGAGGAGAAGTCGTTGCTAACAAGGCACGCATTTCATTCAAATATATGGATCAGACTTATACGCATGAGTTCCACATCGTGAAAAAAATTTGTTACGAAGTCATCTTGGGAAGAGATTTCCAGATTAAAAACAAGATGCTGATGAAATTCGATGGGACACCTCAAATCGTATTTGCTGAGGAACAAGAAGCTGAGGTGACGCAAAGGATCGCACCAATCACAGCGGAGATGACGGAAGAAGAAGCTCGAGAAGAATTACGAAAACTTGTCGAAGAATACGAAGACATTTTTGATGGAACGATCGGGTGCGTTAACCATTACGTACATGACATTGATTTTCGATCGGATAAAGCATTTAAAAAGAAGTCGTATCCTATACCCGAGAAACATTTACCAAGAGTACGCGAGTATATGAAAGAACTGGAGGAGAAAGGAATTATTGAAAAAGCCGCGACTCAGTACATTAATCCATTGGTGGTGGTAATCAAGAAAGACGGGAGCATTAGACTCTGTTTAGACGCGAGGGAGATTAACAAAAGGATGGCCAATGACCATGCACAACCGCCAACCATCGAGGAAGTATTCAGAAGAGTAGGAAGAAAGAAATATTTTACAACACTTGATATCTCGCAAGCATTTTGGCAGATTCCATTGACACCGGAAGCCATGCAATATTGCGGATTCATGTTCGACGGACAGACCTACATTTTCAAAAGGATGCCGTTTGGAATTAAGACAGCTGGAGCAGCGTTTACAAGAGCGATGAGAGAAGCCTTGGGAGACGACTGTTTCGATTTTGAGATAGTTTACTTAGATGACGTTATGATTGCGTCGAAAACATTGGAGGAGCACATTCAACACCTGAAGACAGTCTTCGAACGTCTTAGAAAAGTAGGATTCAAATTAAATCTGAAAAAGTGCGAATTTATGAAGAAGGAAATTAAATTCTTGGGACACACATTTACCGAGATTCAAGCAGAGATGAACGATGATACGCGACTAGCGATCATGAATTTTAAGAGACCACAGAATAAGAAGGAGATTCAAATGTTCCTAGGATTGATAAACTGGGACAGAAGATTCATTAAGAATTTAGCAAGGATGACAAGAGTATTGGAGCAGTTGCTGAAAAAGGGAGTAAAGTTTGCCTGGGAGCGCGAGCATCAAATGGCGTTCAATGAAATCAAAAGGGCATTTCAAGAAGCTCCTAGCCTGTTTCTGATACGACCCGATATGAAGTTGTGACGATACGCGTATTCGTCACTAGCACTACGGCCCTGGCGGCCACTAAGCACATGTTCAGCGTGCGCTCCTGTGCCCAAGCGGTGGGGCAACCGAGCGGTGGGGCAGCCCCAGTGGTGGGACAGCCCCCACCGACCGCACTCGGGGTATAAATAGGGGACTCGAGCCGACTCGAGTCACCAGTCCTGTCCGACTCCTGTTCCCGACACGACCTCTCTCCGAGACCGCTTCACCACGTTGGGCGCTCCCAACGACTTCCTCCGTACAGAGAACGGGTGCTCCCGTTCTCACCTGGGCGCTCCCAGGGTGCGGGCCTCCCCAGCTGGGTGCTCCCGGTTGGTATTACCTGCCCTTTCCTGCCTCTGGGTCGGGCGCTCCCGACCCCCTCCGCCGTACGGAAGACGGGCGCTCCCGTCTTCAAGCCGGGCGCTCCCGGTGTACGGACCGCTCAGTTGGGCGCTCCCGACTGAGCTCCTGACCGACCTACCTGCCCGCGAATCCGCAAGGCAACCGTGCCTCCGTACCTGCCCGCGAATCCGTCAGGCAACCGTGCCTCCGCGCCTGTCCGCGAGCCCGTCTCTGTCCGACCGCGCATCAACCCGGCACACGTACACTGCGGCTCAGCGGAGCGACACACACACACACTGACACTCACGCCCTCCATCAAACTGTACTGTAAATAGTGTGAATAAATAGCTTTATGTGAAACTGACCAGTGTCTCCACGTTTTCTCACCCTGGCCTGGCGAGCGAATTCCGAGCGAGAAAACGCGAACGTTACAAAGTTTGGAATTAACGTAGATGCAGCGAGAACCGGATTGGGTGCAAGATTATACCAATACCGTGAGGGAGAAGAAGCGAAATACACGATTGCATATTTAAGCAGGAGTTTAAAAGGCGCCGAAGTGCGTTATACCATTACCGAATTGGAATGCTTAGCATTGGTATTTGCCTTGAGAAAATGGCACACCCTGTTAATGGGAAGACACGTGAGAGTTCACACTGACCACAAAGCTCTACAATTTTTGAGTACGTGCGTTCAAAACAATCATCGCATAGCGAGATGGTTCGAATTCATGCAAGAATTTGACCTCGAGATAATACATATTCCGGGTAAGGAGAACGAGATTGCGGATACTCTATCGAGATCCAATGAGGATGAAGATCCGGAAGAAGACGACGTAAAGCGCATAGCGCTCATTAGAGATCATTACGATGGAGCAAATACGGAAGAATGGATACCGTGGTTACAAAGGATCCAAGCACAAGATGAAGAATTACAGATAGCGGTACAGGAGCAACCGGAAGAGGTCTACCGAAGAGACGGTTTGATCCGAGTACGATGCGACGATACTGACCGTGTAGCTGTACCACCCAAACACACATGGGGACTAATAGCCAAAATTCACCGTTTACTGATACATTTTGGAACGGATAAAGTAATAGCGTTTACGCAAAAGTATTTTCACACATTTAGAGTAGCGCGAATAGCGAGAGACGTTGTAGCGTCGTGTAAAATATGTCAGATGACCAAATACTACACCAGGCCCACAGTTGGTAGACAATACTACGACTTGCCTGAAGAACCAATGAAAACGGTTTCTTTAGACTTGTTCGGTCCATTACCGAGGACGCGACAAGGATTCAAATATATATTAGTACTGATGGATCAGTTTTCGAAGCTCACGAAATTCTATCCAATCAAAGATCAAAAGTTTGACACAATAGTCGAGACATTAGAATCGAGATTTTTCAGAGAAGTGGGAGTTCCGGAAGAGATTTTGACTGACAACGGAGGCCAATTTATAACGGCGAGGTGGCGGAATTTTGCCACGGAACATGGAATCACCACGAGAAAAACTTCGCCTTATAACCCACAGTCAAATCCGGTGGAGAGAGTGATGCGCGAACTAGGACGCGTTATCAGGGCATACGCCAGCGACAGACAACACACATGGTGGAGAATAGTAAGCAGAGCGGAAGATGTCATAAACGACACCGTTCATTCATCGACGGGTCACACACCCAATGAAATTCATTACAACGTGGAAACACACTGGCACGTTTGCGACGAATTGCGACCGATGCCCACGCAGCAAGACGAGGAGGATAGATTAGAAAGAGTACAACAAGCGAAAGATAAATTAGCCAGTCAGGCTAGAAAGAGAAAAATTCAGGCAGACAAGCATGAGGTGGCATCTAGGCTACAACCGGGTGACGGCGTAATGGTCAAATTGCACCGAAGATCGGATGCAAATCGAAGGTTGACTCGCAAGATTCACCTAGTCTACGATGGTCCATATCGTGTGGCGCAAGAAGTGCGCGAAAATGCCTACTTGATAGAGAGTTTGGATGGACATCCGAAAGGAGTCTACAACTCACGGCAATTAAGACCGTATAGAAGACCAATCCTGAGAGAGGACCAAGATAATAGCGACGGGGAAAGTAACAATTCGCAGAGCGAAGATGAGAATTCACATCGGGAAGATGATGATTCGACAAACGAAGATATTGATTCACAACGTGAAGATTTAGAAGATTTAGAAGATGACGACAGTCAAGAGGATGAATTAGAAGTTTGCGTGATTACCATGCATGAGTTAACGTCATCGGAAGAGGACAACACCGACTCGGACTATGATTGGACGATATTAACTCAGAAAGCCGAGGAGTACGATGAACGTTTAAATACAATAAATGTAAACATCGAGGAAGATTTTGCCGAGGAGCAACAAAATTCTGCCGAAAAGCAAAGTAAAACTAACGAATTAACCGGTGAGTCAACAATGAAGACAGCCGAGGAGTATATGAATAAGCAATCAATAGAAGAAAGAATAAAAATCGAAAATGCCGAGGAGCATATTTATCAACCGAGTACATCACAGGAAGATATTAAATACGAAATTAAAATAGAAATTGCCGAGGAGAACACCTCGAGACAAATAAACACAACAAGTAATGCCGAGGAGCAAATTGAAATAGATAATAGGCCAATAATGGATAACCAATTAATCAAAAATGAGATAGGCGAAAATGCCGAGGAGAACGCCGAGAAGCGTGATAAACTAATTAACCAATCCAACAAAGACAACTTTGAAGAACAAATAACTGAAATGGAGAGAAAGATTAGTGAAAAATTAAGTGCTATCAAGAGAGAAGAAGTGGGGGAGCCTTTCGATAAGAAAGATGACTCCTTCATACACATCAAGAGGGTTCGTACTTACCCGAGGAGCGGAAATGAAGATTCCAGCGACGATCCGGAAAACCAAGACGACCTGAAACATAAAAAGATGAAATTAGAATTGAATGATGAAAAGAAAGAAAATACTTACCAAAGGAGTGGAACATCCGACGAAGAGGATTCCAACGACGATCCAGGAGATGAAGATAGTTATGAAAAATGGAAAAAGTTAAGAGATTATTATAAAAGGTCCAGTGACGAATCAGAAGATGAGGATGAATACGATAGATGGAAAAGAAGGAAAAAGCAAGTGATGGAGATAATAAGGAGAAACAATACCTATCGAGCTGAAAAATGCCGAGGAGAAGGAGCGGTGGAACGAGAAAACTCAAAACCAGCGAACGTTGCGAATCCCGCGACGAAAGTCAAATCGCTATTGGCGGAGAGGTTTCACTTAGCATCCTGCAGTCGATTGACTGATTCTGAAACAGAAAATGAAGAAGAGAATAATAATTTGGAAAACAAAGACACCGAAGACAAAGATGACCAATTAGAGTCACCGGACGAGATTATGTTAAATGAAAGCAGTATGAGCGAAGGAGAAGAGCGAGAAATCGCGAATTGTTTCAATCAGATCCAGGAGATTATTAACAGAAGATTTAATGGCGATAATAACAATAATAGTAGCCAACAACGCGAAAATGCGAATGAAAATCCAGAGGACAACAATTTATCCAATGGAAATAATCAAAATAACGAAAATGGTGATAATCAGCCAGAAGAAAATGAAAATTACGATAGTGAAGGAGAAAGAACGATACAATCGTCAGGAAGATCAACGAGATCGTACAACAGCGAATTAGAAGAAGAATTATTCATGGATATGCAACATCCGAGCGAAATTGTATTTTCCGAACAAGAAAGATTAAATATAATGAGTTACAACGTAAAATTCAGAAGCAATCCAGGACATTGGATATGCGAGCCAATCAACGGCGAGTTACAAGTCGCATCGAGCGACGGATGTGAAGCAGCCTTAACGCGTGTGCGCGACACACTGCGTGGCGAGCGCCATAACGGTAGATTTGATCGAGCAGCCGTGGTGAACGGACACTCGTTAGCTCAAGTCAGACGAGCAAAAGTGATACACAGTCGAGTTCGTGAATTAAGCGACAAAATGGATCGAGACAAGACGGATCGAAATAAAATCGACAAAGAAAGAAAAAGGTTAGACAGATGGGAGGAGAATTTGCAAAAAAGAGTGCGAGGTTATACCAAGCAGAAGAGGATGCTTGACGTGAGAAGACAGAGACTGAAAGCTATGGACGACTTCGAGAGAGAGCTATCAGCGGTGGAGAGCGACGACAAGGAGTACGATCGTGACGAAATCGCGGCTCAAAGAAGATCGTTAAGTATTATGAAGCAGTGCGAGGAAGCACGCGGCCGAAACGTCTTCGACGTAGGGAAGTATCGCGTGAACGATAACGAAGGAAACCCAGTGGCCGACGTCAAGGCGATATACGTCATCAGAGACCTGAGACACCAAAGTGATGTAAGATCGTTCAATTACGAAATAAAAACAATGATTACACAAGGTACGGCGGAAACAACAATCAGGGCACGAGAAGGAACAGCGATGAAATATAAGCCAATAGAAGAGGCGAAAGAAACCAAGAAGCCGAGCGAGACACCGATGCAACAGACGATGATCTTGCCGCAACAATCGTTGATTCCACAGCAATTCCAGCAACAGGAATTACCTCAACTCATAGTCCTACCGACGGGAGAGATGGGGTCGTTGAGGAGAATCTTACCTCGACCACCGTCGATGCAACAACCAATAGCGTTCGAGCAAACCGGAGGAGGAGAGAAACGCAAGAAGATCAGCCAAGTCAAAGGCAAAGACAGAGCAAAAAAGCCCAACAAACCAACGATGAAATCGTCGATACAAATAAAACCGCCAATGAAGAAACAAAAAACCAGAAAATCAGCAGAGAAGGCCAAGATTAAAATAAAACAAACTTCCAAGGAGGACCAACACTCGAGCGAATCCGACGATGAGCAGCAACTACAACTACCGACCAGAGTCGACCAAATTAATAAATCCCTGCTGAGCAAAATACTCATCAAGGATTTGCCGAGGAGGATGAAATCGTTGGCTGAACCACCGATTCCAGAGTCGACTCTTGAGCGAAGCGGCGGAGAGAGCCAGCCAGTCACGGCGGCCCAGGCGTGCGAGGCAACGCGGGGCATGGCGAAGCCGTCGGCCGAGCCAGGGGAACCGGCCAACCAGGGGGTCGAGAACGTGGAAGGCGAGGAGGATTGTAGTTTTGAGAGTGTGGCAAGCACTCAGATCCTCTCGCCCATCGAGAACATCATTGCCGGAGCGATACCCTTCGGACAAGGACAGCCGAACGAGAGTCAGCCCGCTGGACACGGCGAGGCACGACGAGACGACCATCCGACCACACAGCCCGCTGGCATAGGCGAGGCGATTCCGGTAATAACCGGCCAACCAAGGAGCGCCGGGGAAGACGACATCAACTTTGGCCAGATGAGCCAGAAGCAGGCGACGGACGAATAGGAGAGTTCCGTGCGCGTTTACTGTTCACATTTATGTAACCTTTGTAAAAAGATATATTTGTTCGTTTATTTAGTTTGACAAGCTCTTCAGAGCATCACGCATGTGCAATTATTCGCCAAAAAGCGATACCGCGACAAAAGTCATTATCTTACATTATGTATTATTTTATTTTATTTTATTTTATTCTCTAATCAATTGTGCATGTCAAAATATATTATTATCTACCTAATATCCTAATTCATTCCACACCTATCACAAAATACATTAAATTCACATAAAATAACTCAGTTTTCAAATAAAATCAGTAATTATCAGAGGGATGAAAGTAAGTTTTAATAAAGAGCCAATCACAGGCCAACGTTCCATTATGGAATCAGACAAGTATAGAATCATAGTTCTTGCATTTATATTTTCTCTTTTTGCTATTTCAATAGTTTGCATATTACTGCTAGCGTATTCTAACGTTGACAAAGCCATTCCATATTACCAGGCATAAAATAAATTCAAACAACAAAGATGAAGCTCAAAGAATACCTAGTGGTTACCCTTATAATATTCCTGCCAATAATAATTAACTTTCCAGACGTTCAAACCGTCAGTATGATTTTCACCCTTTACACTTTATACATCCTATTATTGAGCCTCGAATTGGATCCCAGAGTGATTCCCGAGGACCCTTAAACCCTTCGAAGCATGTTATGCGACAGCGAGTGCCGAGAGCACGAGCGAGGGCCAAGCGAGCCCGCGTTTTAATATTTTATGTTCATTTCCATGTTTATCATTAATATGACAGTAAAGGCATAATGCCACATAACGAGGACCAGTGGGACTCATCCCGGTCTATTTTATTACGAATAGCGCTAGTTGCGTTAGATTTAAGTGTTTTATGTATTCTCGACACAGCGATAGCCAATAGGAGCGATTCCTGGCAATTCGACATAGTTTTACAGAGTTTCAGATTGATTTATGATTTTGCAAGGCCCAGAGCCAATGAGAGCGCGAGGCGCAATTTATTCCGATGAGCGCGACGGATCGACCAATAGGAAGCGAGCGTAGCTCCGCGAGGCGAGAGAATGTCGTGAAGCGCGTAATTGCATTGTATAACTTCTTTTACGTATTATTTCATTTATTCCCTGTCGAGACAAGTACGATTAGTCGTATTATATGCGATATTATGCATTATTATTCATTTTATCTACTTACCGTTCGGATACTTACCGACGATACGAACCAGTCCAATGATTGGGCGAGACGATCCCGCGAAGACCCGGTACCTGAAAGAAAAGGAGAATTAATAATAAATTTGATTCTAGTAATAGATTACTTACCTGGTTAAATAAGGGAACGTCAAACAGACCATATTCGGTCACTCGGAAAACGTTCCGAGTGACTTGCCGCGAGTTTGCACATAGTGCAAATTGCGACGGCTGGCATTGGTTGCCGCGTCCGAAGCGAGAGCCCATATCCGCCGTTGCAACGCCAATGCAGTATCTCAGTTAAAATCTGAGCTGAGCCAATAAGATCGGCTCAGCCAATCGGATAAGCGTCACAGGGATCGTGTCGCTCATCACCAAGCGATACGATTGGGTAAAATAGGAAAGCGCGCGAGATACATCGTTTCGCGCGTGAAAGCGAGGCCAAGCGCCTGCGCCTGCATTAAAGTGGGGGGATGAGGAACGTTCCTCCCGGACAGTCTACGCGAGAACATCGAGGCGCGTACAGCTTTCGAGCGTCGCGCGACAATACTCGATCCCGTATGCTTATCCCGTGGCCGTATACGATAATTACGCGACGATTAACCACGCGTTAACGGTTATTAACCGAGATAGCTCGAAACGACGGTAATCAGTGTTCGTTAACGATCGACGCGAGTGAGCGCGCGAGAGAACCTGTCCGTGCGTGTAACGAGATACTGTAACTGTGAAATTATTAAACTATTATTTGTTTATAATAAACAAAGAGTGATTATTTGCGACCCCAGTGAATATCCTCTCCGATTATTCGTGTCACACGTGCGCTTAACAAGGGCGTTGCCGTACGGCCTTGAACACGTCCGCGGCGTGGACATCGACGGCCGTTACGCTGGAAGGAAGGACGGGGCACCGCATAGCAACAGGGTTTCTGTATTCTCCCTGAAAGATACAGTGGCGACCGTATTAACAACCCAAGTAGTAAGTGGCTTATTTAACGTTATTTTAATAACATAAATCGTTGTTCCGGTCACAACCTAACCCCGGATATTGACGTTAAAGTGAGGATCCTCAACGACTTCCTGAGGACTTGTTACGATAAACACGCGCCTTATCGCGTTATATGCCCTAAACATCTTTCTGCGCCATGGCTCACGCCGGATTTAAGGAAATTGATGAGGGACAGGGACAGGACGAGAAGAGTCTGGAGACGGAATAAAACGGAATCAAATTACGATACTTATAGGCGTCTCAGAAATTTGGTTCAGCTCGAGGTACGAAGGGCAAAGACGGAATATTTCCATAAGACTTTTCACGATGCCAAGGAGCCCAACATTTTGTGGAAAAAACTCAGGCACTTTGGCTTTTTGAGACCTAAAACGAAGCACGATAGACTGGTTTTTACTCCTGAGGAATTGAATGCTTATTTTACGGGTCACGCGAAGGACTCTGATCCAGAAGAGAGCATCGTCTTCGACTTAGGAGAGGTGGCATACAGTGACCAAAAGTTTTATTGGAATAACATCGAACCAGGGGAGATAGTTAGGGCTTTGCAGAGGAGTAATTCGGAGGCTACCGGGAGAGATGAGCTCCCCCGGAGTTTAATCGTCAGAGCATTACCCTGCATCCTTCCTGCACTGACCCACATCTTCAACTACTGTCTCTCTTAAGGTGTCTATCCTAGAGTGTGGAGATCGGTTGTTATCTGCCCTATTCCGAAGGTGAATCACCCTTGTGAACTGCATGATTACAGGCCAATATCGATACTATGTGCTGTCTCTAAGGCCCTGGAGCGCATAGTGGCCGACCAGATCACGAATTTTCTTGAGGAGAATGATATCCTGGATCCTTTCCAGTCCGCCTATAGGAAGGACTTCTCTACACAGACCGCTTTGATTAGGATTCTAGATGACGTAAGATTGGCCGCTGATAGGAGAAGGGTCACCATCGCGGTACTATTTGATTTTTCCAAGGCCTTCGACAATGTTTGTCCTCATCGCCTGATTAATAAGCTCAGGAGGTTGGGCTTCGCAAACTCAACGTTAAAATGGCTCTGCTCTTATTTGACGGGTAGAAGGCAGGCTGTTCGTGATCCTTCTGGAATGTCCTCCGACCGACCTGTTCACCAAGGAGTACCCCAGGGCTCTGTGCTGGGGCCCCTCCTCTTCTTATTATACCTGCTCGACTTCAGCGGGATATTAAAACACTGTAAATATCAATTTTATGCGGACGATCTTGTAATTTATTTGCATGTCCAGCCTGGCCTTCTTGCCGATGCGATTGTTAGGATAAACGAGGACATAAAGAGAGTCGTGCAGTGGGCCACTGAAAATGGGCTCAAAATTAATCCTAAGAAAACGCAAGCGATTATTGTGGGGACGCTGCGTTATATTAGTAGTCTGGAGAGTGACGCGTTACCATCCATCTATGTAAATGACTCCATAATAGCTTTTTCGGACTCAGTTGAATATCTGGGTGTTACATTAACCTGTTCGCTGTCGTGGGAAAGGCAGATCTCGAAAACAATAACGAGAGTTAACTCGGCGTTGTATCAACTGAAGCTTTGCAAGCATCTCCTACCGCTTCCTCTTCGCATCATGCTGGTCTCGGCCCTGATTGTACCTATACTTGACTACGGCTGCACGATCCTAACTAACATCACGGGCGAACAAAATCTTCGCTTGCAGAGAGCCTACAATAGATGCGTCCGTTTTATTTTCCAGGCCAAGTGGGACGAACATATAACGCCTTACTTCGACAGACTTGGTTGGCTTAAGATCAGTTTCCGACGCTTGTACTTCGTGGGGAGCCTTACTTTTTCGGTGTTAGCGAAGAAAAAGCCCGAGGTCATCTTTTCAAACTTCGTGTTTAAACATGACAGAGTCACGCGTGAAATAAGGGCTCTGCTCGGTACCTTGATCCTTCCGCAGTGTCGCACAGAGTTCTACAAGCGTTCCTTCTGCAGCTCTGCCGCGGAACTGTGGAACAGCATACCTCCGGACATACGCAATGCGTCTTCTTTACCGGTCTTTAAATCAAAACTGTACAACCACCTACTTGCAATGTCTGGACGAACCCACGGCTGATACCGATTATGCGCTTAATGTTTTTTTTCTCTATTTTTAATTTTCTCTTATTTTATTTTACTTTTATATCTTTTCTTTTTTGTTTTTGCGACTACAGTCATATCTGTGTTATATATTATTACACTACGTCTACTTTCTGTACATATGTTTCTACGCTTTAGGGGATGTATCCCAGAGCGTGTAATAAATAACGATTCGATTCGATTCGATTCTCTCTCTCACGCTCTCTCTCTCTCTCTCTCTCTCTCTCTCTCTCTCTCTCTCTCTCTCTCTCTCTCTCTCTCTCTCTCTCTCTCTCGCTCTCTCTCTCTCTCGCTCTCTCTCTCTCTCTCACGCTCTCTCTCTCTCTCTCTCTCTCTCTCTCTCTCTCTCTCTCTCTCTCTCTCTCTCTCTCTCTCTCTCTCTCTCTCTCTCTCTCTCTCTCTCTCTCTCTCTCTCTCTCTCTCTCTCTCTCTCTCTCTCTCTCTCTCTCTCTCTCACGCTCTCTCTCTCTCACGCTTTCTCTCTCTCTCACGCTCTCTCTCTCTCACGCTCTCTCTCACGCTCTCTCTCTCACGCCATGACTTATCTCCTAGTTATCTCTCAGAAATCTTCGTTGATCACGACCCCTCAGTCAGGCGATCGTCACGACTGGCGCTACCGCACTCTTTTCATGTTCCAAATCACAGAACTGAAACCTATCGCAGGTCCTTTCATCTCGCGGGCATCTACTTTTGGAACTCGCTTCCTTATGATGTTGTTTCAGCAACGTCTGTCGCCGTTTTTAAGGGTAAGCTACACGACTATCTTTTCTCGCTTGAGCGTAACTCTATCTAGAGCCTTATATTAGTCTCTGCCTTATGCATGATCTGATTGAGAGTGTCAACCTATCGCTTATACGTCGATTAGTTTAAGTTTTAGTGTTAACTTTTAGTGTTCATTAATTGTCCTTGCGTTTCTTGCGAGTTGAATCTGAGACTTTTTCCATTGCTTTGTGCATCTTTTGCGTACTATTGGAAGTGTGCTTCAACCCTTTTCTTCACTCTACCGATTCCTCAGCTTAGGCTGCAGTTCCACTGCTGGTTGCTGCTTAATGCACATCTGTCGCTTTTATATTATACTATTTTTACTGTTTCTCTTATGTAGATGTATCACTTCTGTTCTTATTTACAACTTTTTGTTTTTTTTTTATTGTTCTACCTTTGTAATGGATTACTTGCTAAATTCATTGACTATGGCATAAAATAAACCAATCAATCAATCAATCACGCTTTCTCTCTCTCTCTCTCTCTCTCTCTCTCTCTCTTTCTCTCTTTCTCTCTCTTTCTCTCTCACGCTCTCTCTCTCTCACGATCTCTCTCTCTCTTTCTCTCTCTCTCTCACTCTCTCTCTCTCTCTCTCTCTCTCACACGCTCTCTCTCTCACGCTCTTTCTCTCACGCTCTCTCTCACGCTCTCACGCTCTCTCTCTCTCTCTCTCTCTCTCTCTCTCTCTCTCCCTTCTTCTCCCTCCCCCTCCCTCCCTCCCTCCCTCCCTCCCTCCCTCCTCTGCTTGGACTTTCATCGCATATTATGTCGTAGTATATAGTAATGGAAATTTTTAAGCGTACGGCGCAACTGAACAGAAATAACGCAACACCTACCTACAGCGCGACGCCTATACCACATATCATCTCGTCTTGCCAAAAATCGAATAATGGTATCATAATAAAAATACACATGGATGTATTTGGTATTTAACGCTCTTAAATTTGCGTTGGAAAAATTGTTATATTTGGCAAAAATAATAGGTAAAGGTGGGGGTAAATTAAAAAATTTGACAAATTAAAAAAATCTAATTAAGCCATTGTAAAGAGCACAAAAAGCCATAAACATTTCATATAAATTTTTTGTCGTTACGCCTTATATTTTCGAAGATATTCGCTAAAAGCGATAAAATCCATTATTTTCGAGGGGTTGTTTCAACCCCTAAACGGCGAGATAAACCGCTAAAAAAAATACGTGTCTAATATTTTTTGATGCTTTACAACATATCCAAAGCGCATTTAAATCGGTAAGGGACACTTCCGACCGTTCCCTTGTAAGACGAAGTATTCCTGCCGAGGAAAATTACTATCGACCTGTTCGCTTGACTCTCTAGCGATGACTTCCTCGATCGGTGGGTTTCGCTCCGGCTTCTGGACTCCCGGCAGCACCCCCACTTGGTCACGGCTCCGCCCCATCTTGCACATCGGTTGACTAGATGTTCCCGACACCTGCCAGCCAGATGTGGTCGTTCGAAGCTTCCGCATTCCTGAGTCCCGTGTTCGTTCGAGGCAGGTGTTGCCGCGTACACGAGGCCCCGTCATTTGATGTAAACATGTTCGTCACAACTTTCGCAAATACATGATTTCAAAACTACGCAGCATTCCATTCTCTCGATCCTTCTATTACTCCGTTATTTTCGAGGGGTTGTTTCAACCCCTAAACGGCGAGATAAGCCGCTAAAAAAAATACGTGTCTAATATTTTTTGATGCTTTACAACATATCCAAAGCGCATTTAAATCGGTGAGGGACACTTCCGACCGTTCCCTTGTTAGAATAACTTAGACTCGGCGTTGAACGATCCCGCGGTAGACGCGTTAAATCTTCGTAACAACTTTACATCAATCTTGTACTATCTGGAAATAGAATAAAATAGAGGATATTTTACTATTTGAAATAGAAGTACTTTGGAAATTTATTCGAGTGCGGGTTGATACCTTTCCTAAATACGTAATACTTACCTGATCCTGATACTTACCTACCTATATCGGCGATCGCACATCCGTGCGGGGAGATCCAAGAAGCGTTCCAGCTACGGTCCAGGGCGAAGTCGTCAGTGCACAGCGGCAGTCCAGAGAAGGTCCGGGAAGCTGAGTCCAGCGGTGATCCAAGATCCGACGGCACAGAGGAGATCTGAAACAGAGGATAAAAGGGTTGAGAGGAATCAGCGAGGTCATCGTAAACAAGGTGGGGCAATTTCGTCATTAGAATCTAGAATCCTTTCTCGGTTTAGTAGGTGAAAATACGAGTGGCGACCGTGTCGGTGACATAAAATTTCACAATAAAATCATCATAAATCGTTGCGTGGGGAACATCACACCTCCGTACGGTCACAACGTCAAGGGAGTCTTCGTGTCCCGCGCGTGGCGGCACCCTCCGCGGTGCCCCTGTTGTCGGAGGCAGGGGACCCCCGAAAACCCGCGGTGCGGTGGCTCCTCGATGGGCCTTGCCCGCGGATGTGTAGGGGGCATACCAAGGAGCCCGACCCAGATGAACCATTCCTGGGACAATGGCATAGCTGACCCTCTCGGGGGAACTCGGGACCCGGCTCGCGCGGGACTCCTCGTCGTAGTGAACGATGAGTGGGTCGCGCGCGCGACCGGTGAGGGCACGCCCGGGTCGGCGAGCCGCGGAGGGTCCAGGGACACCGTTATTTCATGTATCCTAACTTTAGTCGCCAGGACTTTAAACTGACAAAAAAAAATAACCCAGAAAAGCAGCAGGTGGCGCAAGGAGAAGGAGCAGCAGCAGCAGCAGCAGCGGAAAAAGCGGGCTGCAGCCGTAACACAGGCGAAACTAGTAGGGGAGAAAAGGCCTCTTCCGCGAGAAGCAGGTCTTGGTCGCCGGACAGATCACTCCCGACGGTGACGCTTGAAGATATTAAATTTTTAAACAAGTATTATACCGTTGCTTCTTCCCTCAAAGGAACGTTGAGAGGAACGGCACCGCCGCCGCCGCCGCCGTCGCCGCCGAAAAACGTTTAGTTTGTGAAAAAATATTATTCTATACAGAAAAGAACGTCGCCGCCGCCGCCGCAGCCGCTGCCACCTCCGCCGCCAACACCACCGACGCCTCGGCAACCGTCGTCGTCGAAGAAATCCTCGACGGCGAGAGAGGAGACACGCGGCGAACGACTAACGCAAAAAAGCATTGAGTTTCTGGAAGAAAGTCCTAAATCCTCGACGGCGAGAAAAGAGACACACGGCGAACGACTAACCCAAGAAAGCGTTGAGTTTGTGGAAGAATGTCCTAAATCCTCGATGGCGAGAGAAGAGACACGCGGCGAACGACTAACGCAAAAAAGCATTGAGTTTCTGGAAGAATGTCCTAAATCCTCGACGGCGAGAGAAGAGACACACGGCGAACGACTAACGCAAGAAAGCGTTGAGTTTCTGGAAGAATGTCCTAAATCCTCGACGGCGAGAGAGGAGAACGCGGCGAACGACTAACGCAAGAAAGCGTTGAGTTTCTGGAAGAATGTCCTAAATCCTCGACGGCGAGAGAGGAGACACGCGGCGAACGACTAACGCAAGAAAGCGTTGAGTTTCTGGAAGAATGTCCTAAATTTTCGACGGCGATAGAGGAGACACGCGGCGAACGACTAACGCAAGAAGAAGACGTTCAGTTTCTGGAAGAATATAGTCCTATACGGAAAAGAACGCCGCCGCCGCCGCCGCCGTTAACACCACCGACGCGTCGGCAACCGTCGTCGTCGAAGAAATCCTCGACGGCGAGAGAGGAGACACGCGGCAAACGACTAACGCAAAAAAGCATTGAGTTTCTGGAAGAAAGTCCTAAATCCTCGACGGCGAGAGAAGAGACACACGGCGAACGACTAACCCAAGAAAGCGTTGAGTTCCTGGAAGAATGTCCTAAATCCTCGACGGCGAGAGAAGAGACACGCGGCGAACGACTAACGCAAAAAAGCATTGAGTTTTTGGAAAAATTGTGACCGTACGGAGGTGTGATGTTCCCCACGCAACGATTTATTATGATTTAATTGTGAAATTTTATGTCACCGACACGGTCGCCACTCGTGTTTTTACCTACTAAACCGAGAAAGGATTCTAGATTCTAATGACGAAATTGCCCCACCTTGTTCACGCTGACCTCGCTGATTTCTCTCAATTCGTTCATCCTCTGTTTCAGGTCTCCTCTGTGCCGTCGGATCTTGGATCACCGCTGGACTCAACTTCCCGGACCTCCTCTGGACTGCCGCTGTGCACTGACGACTTTGCCCCGGACCGTAGCTGGAACGCTTCTTGGATCTCCCCGCACGGATGTGGGATCGCCGATATAGGTAAGTATCAGGATCAGGTAAGTATGACGTAATTTTAGGATAAGGTATCAACCCGCACTCGAATAAATTTCCAAAGTACTTCTATTTCAAATAGTAAAATATCCTTTATTTTATTCTATTCCAGATAGTACAAGATTGTATGATGATATGAAAGATTTAACGCGTCTATCGCGGGAATGTTCTACGCAGAATTCAAGTTATTCTAAGACGAAGTATTCCTACCGAGGAAAATTACTATCGACCGTACTCTTCGAGGCTCTCGCGCGGAATTCCTACCGAGGAATTTCCATCGACCTGCTCGCTCGACTCTCTGGCGACGAATTCCACGATCGGTGGGTTTCGCTCCGGCTCCTGGACTCTCGGCAGCATCCCCACTTGATCACGGCTCCGCCCCATCAAGCACATCGGTCGACCAGATGTTCCATACACCTGCCAGCCAGATGTGGTCGTTCGACGCTTCCGCATTCCTGAGTCCATTGTTCGTTCGAGGCAGGTGTTGCCGCGTACAATAGGCTCATTCATTCGATGTAAACATGTTATTCACAACTTTCGCAAATACATGATTTCAAACTACGCAGCATTCCATTTTCTCGATCCTTCTATTCCTTCAAACTTATTCTTCTCGAATATTAATAATTATGGAATATTATCTGGGAAAAGGGAATCTTGCGCTAACAAAGTTATAATTCGCTCGCTCGCATATTATTCTACGTGATCACATCGTGGTCTCGCTCGCTATTGTTAAACAATAATCAATGATTATTCGTTCGGGCTTGTTAATCTACTTGACAATTCTAAGACAACTTATAATAATCGATTTTGCTCCCCAACATTCGAATGTTCGAATGCATTGTTTTGCTCTTTCTCCCTACCTTCGTAGTTCACGCCTCCACCTGACAACGCCGTTTGCATGACCGTTCGATTGTCAAATTAGTTTCTCAGAGTCGCTTAGAACGCATATTCGTGGAAATTACAATTTCAATCCATCGTTATGTGTCGGCTAGTCCGACCGCGCCTCCGTGGTTCTTATTCGCCTACTTTATCGCCTTTCGACGCGTCATTCGACGGTGAATCTTTGTTCTATTAAACGCCTAGATCGCGTAACAATCGATATAATTCGCGATTGACCGTTGGTATCGTGAATTTCCATCGCCTCACGTCGCGGTTCTAGTTTCGCATGTTTCGCGCGTACTCTCTTATCTAACGACGGTTGCTCGATGATATTTACAACATTCTTACGCCGTTTCGCCGCTCAAACCGTTGCGCTTATCGTCGGACCGCTCGGTCGATCGTCCGCTTCGCGTGGTCGCTATTACCCCCAGTTGGGAACCGCTGTCGCGTCTCCCGTCGGACAGGTCAACTTTATTTCGTTATCCGTAGGTCAAGCCAGCTGATCCGGACTCTGTTGGATCATCAGACCGGTTGTTAAGGTTGCCATGAGGATCGCTAATGCCTTTCGATGGGTAACGTGTTTTCCCGACTTTTGTCCGAGTGACGGTTTCGCCCCGGATTTTCCCAAAGGTCTAAAATTGAGTGGGCATGTGTTCCCGAGTGTCCCGAAGCAATTTTACGTCAGACTGACGGTTTCGCCCCGGGTTCGCGATAATGCCAAATTACCCCTGCTATTCATAGATCTTTTCATATTTCCGCGTAATCTTTCTCGCACGACTATTTTTCGTTATATTCGCGTTGTCAACTTACCCCCGACTCTATGAATTCGCGTTATTCGATTACTATGCATTGTTTCATGGATCGAGCTTGCTAGCTCTTAATCTATTTACGTGTTTTTGAATCTTTTCGCGTGAATCTACCTTTTGTTTTATCAATCGATATATTTGCGTACTAATCATCATCTTCTTCTCTCTCTCTCTACACCTGTGGAAGAGGAATTGGGAAATGAGGATATGTCACAATATGATTTTTCAGGTAAAAGGTTCTTTAATGTTTAATGATACTAAGACCTTTTTTACTCGCTTCATCGAAATAAATGTTTTCCGTCTTATGATTACGCCGCTCTGTTATCATTGAATCGGTTTAAACCTTGAAACTATTTTACTTTATATCGCACGCCGCGTATCAGTCATCGCTCGCGCATTAGCCCCGTAATCATAGATTTTTTTATTTTTTCCCATAATCTTATTCTATATGTTATTATGTTTTTATATTTGTCTTAACACTATGAATATGGTCCACTAATATACTTATAGTCCACTATTATACTTTCTGGTTAATATATTTATGTCTTTTTATTAAACGCTATTTACATTTGTTTTGTCTTTTATCGGTTTTACAAGTTTCGCGCACTACAGTCGCTCAGCGACCGTTTCCGCATCTCTCAGTGCCGCAAGCACCATTCGCGTGCGCGCCTTCTCCGTCTCGTCCGAACTGCCCCGTCGATCTTCCCTGATGACACCTTGGGCTGCTTTGGGTCCCTTCGCACCTTCTGCTTCTTCAACATTGGCTGTGCGATCACTGGGTAATCGGTGATGGTCGGCAATTGTCTCTGCTGCAGCTGCTCGTGCTTGGGTGCAGCCGTCGGCTGCAACGACCGCGAAAAATAGAGTCCGGAGGTAACGACCGCGATAAAAAACTAAGTCCGGAGGTAACGACCGCGATAAAAAACTAAGTCCGGAGGTAACGACCGTGAAAAGTAGTGTCCGGAGGTAACGACCGCGATGAAAAACTAAGTCCGGAAGTAACGACCGCGAAAAATAGAGTCCGGAGGTAACGACCGCGAGCAAAAGCAACACGCCGAGCGAAACTTTGAATATATTTGCCCGTGCGGCTACCGGAGGTAACGACCGCGATGAAAAACTAAGTCCGGAGGTAACGACCGCGAAGAATAGAGTCCGGAGGTAACGACGGAGCGTGCGAAACCGGAAGTCGGCTTACCACATGTGGTGGTAAATGAACCGGGCGAACGGGCGGTGCGACCGACAAATTTACAACGCGAGGGTAATGAGAACACCCCAAAAAGAGAGTTACCACGGACAAATAAAATAGCAAACGTACGGGTAATGAGATCGCCTTACCATGTGCCATGGTAAGAGAACCGCGCAAACCACGAGGTGGAACGACCGATTGACGATGGCAGAGGATTGCGAAGGTCGCGAGAACACCGCGGACACCGGCAAACGATAGGCGCGCTGGGTAAACCGCGAAATCCAAAGACATTAAAATGGCGTGCAAAGTTACGCGCGAAACAAAAGAAGCGCGACGGTAACGGGAGGTTCGCCAAGTTTCCCTCTCGTGGCATGCCACCTTGACGTGGTGAGAGGGCTCCCTGTACCAACGATCCACTGAGGCAGTACCTTCGGTCATACCGAAGGGAGGGCTCGGTGGGGAGGTACAGGGTCTAAGAGCATGCCGTGCCCCCTCTCCTCTCGACTTGTCGAGACTTGGGGGCACAAAAGGGTCCGGCGCCCCTGTCGGGGAACTTGTTCCCTGACTCTTAAGCGTCGGTAGGGGTTGGCGGCCCTGACTTCAATCGCCCGGTCGGCTGGGACCGTGAGGGAGGAGTTTCTACTCCTCCCGCCGGCCTAGAGGAAGGAAAACCTCGATAAAAAAACCATGGGGTGGGTCTCGAATCGCTCGACCATTGCACGCCGGTGCTCCGGCAGGCCGGGCGATTCGGACTCGTTGTGGGGGGAGCGGGCCTCTCTCGTCCATTGCACGCCGGTGCTCCGGCGGGGCGGGAGAGGTTACGCCGGGGTCTTTTCGGGGATCCGGGAGGGAGGTCCTCACTTCCAAAGCGGGCAGGGATGCCGTCTCGCCGAGGAGGTGGGAAGACCCTCGTCTCATTACCCATTGCACGCCGGTGCTCCGGCAGGGGAGACGGGGGTAACCTTCTTTCGGGAGTCCCTGTACGTGGTGCAGGGACGACCGGAGGGGAGGCCTGCGTTGGGGACGTGCACACCAGGGACGTGGTCCCACGGTGTCCCCAACGCGGAGGGCAGTCCCGAGCCGCTCCGAAGTAATCGGAGGTCGGGGTCGGGCTGCCTGGGTGGGCGACCCGTCGGGCCGCTAGGACATATTCCCAGGTCGGGGCCGGCGGGTCTTTGGTCACCGGACGTAAGGGCCGGTGACGAGCGTAGAGTCCGTTGGGTCGGCGGTGGCGTGGGCGCTCCGTGTCCCCTGCTCGTGCGTGGCGGGGACCGGGATCGAGCGTGCTCGGCCGGGGCCGGGATCGAGGTCTCTCGGCCGGCCACCCCTCGTTGCGTGCGGGCGGGGGTGGCGGGGTTCTTTCGTCGTCGTCGGCCGGCGGACGGTGCCTCAGGGGTCGGGGGCGGTCTCTGGGGGTCTTTCGGGGCCCTTGGGGGGCGCTCTTGATACGGGTATGGCGAACCCGGGGATACCCGAGGGCTCGGGCAGGCTGGGCTCGTGAGGCGGGCGAAGCCAACCAGCCTAGGGGAAGGACACCCCGAAATAAACCAAATCATTCTCTATGGACAATGTCTTTACAGGGAAATAAACTTACAGGTCCAGGGGAATCGGATACCCCAGGCCCGGTGGACGAGAGATGCTCTACGGAGCAAAGTCCTGGTCTCTCTCCATCGTCAGCCAACGACGGGACACCAAAAGCGAAGCTTCCATCTGGGTCAAGGGCGAGCCCAGGTGATGGTGCTAACATCGCCCAGGGAAGCCAGTGCTTCCCCAAAGGGAGTGACACGAAGGGGATGTTCAAGCATCCAGGAGAGATGGAGCCTCTGGTATCTCTGGTACGTATACGTCCCGGACCAGCGAACTCCAAGAGCAGAGATTCCAGCTTTGAGAAAGGAAAGAACTCTAGATCTAGATCTAGATCTAGAGGTAAGGCAAGGAAAGGGATGGACAGAACCTCCTCTCATGAGTCGTTCGTGTCATTAGACGCGGAGGAAGAAGACGTGGACGTGGAGAGGATGGAGGAGGAGATTTCCGATGATACCCGCTCACGCTCGAAAGAGAGAAGGAACACGAGGAGGACCATACAAGGTAAAAGGGGGAAGAACACGCGTAGCGCCTCCTCTACCTCTGCCCTTTTGAATCGAAGAAAAGAGGGAACGCACTCGGAGAGCGAAAGTGATATTGAGCGCATGAAAACCACGGGGAAGGCCACAAAAGTGAAGCTTTCCAGGGAGCAAGCGGCAGAGGCTCGCCGGAGTATGGAGGAGACAGGGAAAGCAGTCACTGAGCTCTTAGAACCCGGTGAGTGTTCCGCACTAGGAGCGATGAAGGAGTCGGGGGAGCGGGACCGGGCAGTTCGGGCAGTTGTGACTGGCGATTACTACCTGAAACAACTCAGGAGCGCCCAAAGGGAGCTAATCGCCAAGGCGCGTGAAATACAGGCTTTGCGCGAAGCCACTGTTCCGGCAAACCTTTCCAAAAACAGGAAGGTTGCTGAGAAAATGGCGATGGAGGAATTGCAGTACTCCCCTGCAAGTATTCTGCCGAGCCAGATATACGAGGCGATCAACGGGATCGACCTCGTGGCTGAAAAGTCGAGATCGCTTAAAGGCGAGTACCGCAAATGCCTAAATGAGTCCGCGGCGCGAATCAAGGCCGCGCTGACTCACTTAGTGCAGAGGTACGAGGCCCCCGAGGTGGGGTTAGAACGGGACGTGGAGCTCGAGAGGCTGCGCGAAAGGATCTCCACACAGGAGAGGGAGATCGTTGCGCTGCGTGAAAGCGCGACGCAGAGCGCACGTACCCAGAGGGAGCTACAAGAGCTCAAACTTGAGCTTGAGCAATTGCGCTCCCAAAGGCACAACGAGGAGGGAAGGACAACGCGGGCGATGGTAGGAACCAAGAGGCAGAGAATACAGATCTCCTCTGACACACTGTCAGAAGCGGAGGATCCATGCGTCACGGACGACAAGATGGACTGCCATCAAGACGGTGACGAGGAGGTAGAATGCAGGAGGGACGAGATCCTTGCGGAAATCGCCCGCGAAGGTAAGCCTCCGGCCATACGCCCGTCGGTGCAAGGTATCAGAAAGGTCCTGGACCCTGAGATGCCGGCGGCGGTGGCAGACTCAGGAGTGAGGACACCAGCACAACCGGAGTCAATGGAGAAGCAACTGGCGGAATTACTGGTGATGAGCGTAGAGGAGAAGATCGGAAAGATGAAGGAGGAGATCATGCGAGGCATCGCTGATAAGCTCCCACAGACGCAGGCGCAGTCGAAAAGTAAGTCGCCTGTCACCCCGGCGTTGGTAGTCCCCGCCGGAGGAAAAAGGAGGGATGGCAGTGTGGGGAAGGGACCCGCTGCCAAGGTAAAGGGAAAAGGACAAAAACGGGAGGGAAGAACACCCACTCCCGCACCGGCCGCACTCAGTAAGGTGCAGCAACAGGTGCCGGGGAGGGGGAACAAGACTTCCGTTTCCACAAAAGCTGTGCTTCCCGTCGCGCAGCCTCAAGTACCAAGGAAGGAGGTAGCGTCGCAAGCGCCTGGGTCCAATGAGGATACGTGGACCCAAGTAGCTAAGAAGAAGCCCAAGAAGCGGGACAATAGACCCGCCTCTCAAGGACAGCCCAAGGCGCAGCAGCAGTCGACACGTCCGAATAAGGGGGCGAACACTACTACCCCCATGTCTGCGGCCGGGAAGAATGCTGCAGCTGGCGCAAAGGAAGGAAAGATGGGAGGGAAAAAGGGCACGAAGGACAGCGGTCCTAACCCACCTTCTCAACAGGCAAAAAGCGGCAAACGAAGGGTGCCCCGCACCTCCGCGATCACGTTGACGTGCCCGCAGGACACGTACGCGGAGTGCATGAGTGTGGTCCGCGAACGGATCACTCTCGGGGACTTTGGGATCACCAAGGTCCCGCACATGCGGAGAACCGCAACAGGCGCCCTTAACCTGGAGCTGGCCGGCCAGGGTAACGCGGAAAAAGCGGATGCCCTGGCGGCCAAAATGGCTGACGTGTTGTCAGACAAGGAAGGGGTTAGGGTGGGACGCCCCATCATGACAGCCGATCTACGCTTGTCAGGCTTTGAGGGCTCAATCACGGACAGCGAAATCCGTGAAATGATCGCAAAGATAGGCAACACCTATCCCGAGAGTGTGAGAGTAGGGCCCATTAGAAAGATGAGCAATGGGCTCTGCACGGTGGTCGTCGGGTGCCCTTTGGCGGCGGCGATCGCCATTGCGAGAAATAGCAGGGTGGTGCTGGGGTGGTCGTCCACTAAAGTGGAAATGCTTGACAAAAGACCGCTCCAGTGCTACCGCTGCTTGGAGCAGGGACATACGCGAGCCACATGTTCCAGCACGGTGGACAGGACTGGCGCGTGCTACCGCTGTGGGGAGGCGGGCCAGGCTAAGAGCTGCACGGCTCAAGTGCGGTGCGCTGTTTGCGCGGACAAGGGTATGCCCCACGACCACCGCGTGGGCGGCCCTGCCTGCCGCGGTAGCCTGAAAGGGAAGAAGAGGGCGAAGGGGAACGGGTCCTCCAAACCCGACGCATCGCGGGCTAAACCAGCTGAGGAGGAGAGGAAGAAGAAGGAGAAAAAGCCCGCGAAACAGGAGGGCCTTGTCGTGACGGGGTTCACCGTCACGCACGAGGGTGTCAGAGTTGCCGGCACACCTGCGGGAACGGAGACAGTTAAAGAGTCTCCGAAACCGCAGAGGCAAACAAGGGCCAGATCGGCTCTGGCCGTCAAAACAGAGACGGTTGAGGTAATGGAGGTGGATCTATCCCCTCCCGCCCTCAGCAAGGACGATCAAGCCTTACTCTTGGTAGAGCAGACACGCGACGAGGCTCCGATGATAACGGAGCCGGAGGAGGAGTCGGGGCTTGCCACCCCGTTGGATAAAGAGGAGGAGAGGCCGGAGGACTCTGTGGGCTATATGTAATGGCCCTCAGAGTCCTCCAGGTTAACCAGAACCACGCCCGCGCAGCGCAAGATTTATTCTGCCAAGTCTTGGCAGAGCGCGGGTGTGGTTTGGGTGTCGTGGCGGAGCCCTACCGGGTCCCCGGAGATCATCCCTGCTGGGCCGGGGACAGGGGGGGCTCTGCCGCGATAGTTTGGAGGACGCTGCCCGCGTCCCCCCCGTGCACGAGGAAGTGTGCCGGGGAGGGATACGTGGCGGTGCAATGGGGGTCCGTCTGCGTGGTGGCTGTCTACGCCCCTCCTAGCTGGACCCGCGCCAGGTACGGGCAGCTCCTGCACGAATTGGAGAACTGCGTAAGAGCCTGTGCCAATGGCCGGGTCATGGTCGCGGGGGACTTCAATGCGAAGTCAACGCTATGGGGTTCCCCGCGGACCGACTGGAGGGGCGATGCCACCGAACGGTGGGCGGCGGGTCTCGGCCTGTGTCTGGCTAACGTGGGCCGAGAGAGCACTTGCGTGCGGCGACGGGGGGAATTAATTGTGGATATTACTTGGGCCACACCCCCCGTTGCCCGCGATATACGTGGCTGGCGGGTGGTCTCAGATGTGGAGACCTTGTCGGACCACCAACTAATCGAAATGGTGGTCCAGGCAAGCCCGCCAGGAGTGCTCGCCCGTCGCCTGGCCGCGGGCAGAACGAGACGCAGATGGGCCCTCAAGCAAATGAACGTGGACCTATTTAAGGCCGCAATTATAGGGTCCGCATGGATCCCAGAGGAGGACGACATATCCGGGGCGGCGGATGTGGACGTGGATGCAATGGCCGAGGGCATGGTAAAGGTTACGACGCAGGCTTGCGATGTTGCCATGCCCCGGCAGCAGCCACTGCCGCCCCGGAAACAAACATACTAGTGGACCGAGGAGCTGACCGAGTTAAGGCGCTCCGCGGTTTGCGCCAAGAGGATTTGGAGGAGGGCACGCGCGGGAAGACGCGTCGCCCTCTCCGAGGAGGAGGCTGGGGAGGCCTGGTGTGCCGCCCGCCAGGACCTCGCCCGAGCGATCTGCGCGGCCAAAGCGCGGGCCTGGAGCGAGCTCCTCGATAGCGTAGAGGAGGACCCGTGGGGGCGCCCTTACAAGCTCGTGCTTAACAAGCTTAAACCGTGGGCGCCCCCGCTCACGGAGCAATTAGACCCCTCATTCGTCGACAAAATTGTCGACGAACTATTCCCGCGGGCGGATGGGGGGGAGGTTAATTTCCCTCCCACCGTTCAAACAGAGTGGGACGACGAATGGGGGGTCACGGAAGAAGAGCTGTCGAGGGCCGTCAAGAGGGTCAGGAGCGGCAAGGCTCCTGGCCCTGACGGAGTTCCAGGCCGCGCATGGAAGTTGGCCGCGGGGGGATTGGCCGGCAAAATGCGGCAGGTGTACACTGCCTGCCTGCGGGCCGGCCGGTTCCCCAATAGATGGAAGGAGGCCAGCCTGGTGCTCCTGCCAAAGCCGGGCAAACCACCAGAATTGCCCGGCTCATACCGTCCGATATGTCTGCTGGACGAGGCAGGTAAAATTTTCGAGCGAATCATCGCCGAACGCCTCGTCCAGCACCTGTCCCGAATGGGCAACGAGGGGCTCTCTGACGACCAATTTGGCTTTCGTCCCGGGAGATCTACAGTAGACGCGATTAAGCGCGTCCTCTCCCGGACGGAAGCCGAGATTGCCGAGAGGAGGGTAGTCATCGGAGTCGGTTTCGATGTAAGAAATGCGTTTAACTCCCTCCCCTGGCCGGTGATCGGGGAGGCGCTTAAGAACTACGGCGTCCCCGATTACCTCATTGAGGTCGTCAGGGATTATTTCCGGGACAGGGGATTGACATACGTCGATCAGGACGGTGTCCTGAGGGTCCGGTTAGTCGAGTGTGGTGTCCCGCAGGGGTCCGTGCTTGGGCCCCTGTTGTGGATCATCGGATACGACAGGATCCTCAGGACTCCCCTCCCCACGCGTTGCTGGCTCTCGGGATATGCAGATGACATATACCTGGGAGTCAGCGGGGAGGGGTGGCGGGAACTCTTCAGGCTGGCAAATGTGGCAGCTGAGAGCGTGGTGCGCTCCATAGAGAGACTGGGCCTGAGGGTGGCCCCACAGAAAACCCAAGTTACGGTTTTTTACAACAAGAGGGAGTGGGGTCCACCTCCAGAGGGGCTCGGTCTCTCCGTACAAAGAGTGAAAGTCCCGACCACTCCGCATTTGAAATACCTCGGTGTGTGGTTGGACAGCGGAAGGAGTTTCCGCGAGCACGTCGCCCAAGTGGCCCCTAGGGCCAGCCGGGCCGCTAATAGCCTGGCCCGGCTCCTGCCTAATCTAGGCGGAGCCGGTGGGCGCGTGCGTCGCCTCTATGTGGCGGCGGTCCAATCGGTGCTGCTGTACGCAGCACCGATATGGTGGGAGAAGGTGGGAAACAACACCCACCTTCGTGGGCGCCTGGCGGCAGCCCAACGAACTCTCGCAATTCGCGCCGCCAGGGCCTACCGGACCGTCTCCCATCCGGGGGCGACCGTCCTTGCCGGGATGCCGCCTGTGCATCTCCTCGCGCGAATGTACGCGCAGGTGTATGAGGAAATCGCGGAGATGCGCGGGCGGGGTGTGGTAATCATCCCAAGGGGAAGGACGGTGCTGAAACTCCGAGCGAGGGAGGCCCTCCTCCAGTGGTGGTCGGCCTGGCTGGCCGATCCACGCCAGGTTGTATACGGGAGGAGGACCGTAGACGCTGTCCAACCGGTGTTAGCGGAGTGGATGGAGGGCCGATGCAAACGATATCTGGCCTTCCATGCGGTGCAGGTGCTGACGGGCCATGGTTGTTTTGGCAAGTACCTGCACCGTATCGGGAAGGAGCGCACCACGCGCTGCCACCATTGTCCGGAGGGGGCGGACACGGCGCAGCACACGCTGGAGTTTTGCCCAGCGTGGGATGACCAGCGCCGTGCCCTTCGGACCGTGATAGGAGACGACCTCTCTCTCCCGGCCGTCGTGGCCGCGTCGGTCGCACCGGGAGAGAGAGGCGAAATCGCATGGAGGGCATTCGTCTCCTTCTGCGACCAGGTCATGTCGCGGAAGGAGGCGGATGAGAGGGTGAGGAGGGGAGAGGCCGCTCCCCTCCCCCCTCCGGATAGTGAGGAGGAGGATGGCCCCCCCCTTGGTCCCGGGTCTTCCTCCTCTTCGACGGCGTGATCGGGGGAACTGAAATCTTCCCGGTCGCGTCGTGGCGACAGCGGCAACTAAGGGGCGTCGCACTCCGACGGGGCGGCGCCCTAGACACCCGCCATCCCCACCGCACAACGCGGGGCGGTAGTGCCGTCTTTGAGAGGGTGGGCAGCACGGAGACGGACATTTCTCCTCCCTTGGGAGGGGGTCCGCCTCCCTGCTGCCCGTATTCGCTGCCGAGGCAGTCGGCGGAGGGTGCGCGGCGGGGGGGGGGGGCTCGGGCGGACACCCCCACGGGGGGTCTGTCACAAGCGCTCCCCTCGTCGCGCGAGGGCAGGGGGCCACGGCCGTTTCGGCGACCGGGGCGTCCGCCTACCCGCTTGCGGGCGCGAGGGGGGGAGGAATGGGCGGTGGCGGCCGATAGCGGTCGTCGTCGTTCTCCTCCCTTCCTCGCTCGGGAGGGCGGGCGGGAGGACTGGGAAAGCCTCCCGTTCGCTGCCAAATAAGGCAACTCCCGAAAAGGGGGGGTGGCGGATGAGGGTGGTGACACTCATCCGCCACTTGTAGTTAGGAGGGCTTGCCCTAAAGGGCGACATGCGGGGGGGCCCATGGAAGTGATACCTTCGGGTTTTCCCGGGGCCCCTCCCATGGTGTATAGCGAGGGTCACTGGTTGGTAGGTTTAGTGGGTAGGCGACGGGTCCGGACTTTATCAAATCCGGCCCGTTGAATCCCACACTCCCTCTGCCCCGCCCAGGGGGTAGAGGGGTCTTCCCCCTTTCGAGGGGGCTGCTGGGCCACATACCGAGCCTGCTCGGGAACCCAGCAGTGGAAGATTCCCCCAACCTAAAAAAAAAAAAAAAAAAAAAAAGGTTCGCCAAGTTTCAAACCGAGTCGACTAGAAAGAAAGCCGCGAGAAGAAGGGCGAAACGCGCGAGACACGCGGTACGTGAAAAATTACGGAGCGCAAAACGTACGACGCACTCGGTACGTGAAAGAATTCGGAGCGCGACACATGGCGACAGGTGGCCCGCGCGGAATTCCGGAGCGCGCGACGTAAACAAGGAGTGGGGAGCGCGAAGATCTCGACCGTGACGAGCTCTCGAAGGGCCAGAACACTCGCACGTAAGCCACGGGAACGCGAACACCAGTGTACAGCCGAACCAAATAACGCGCGAAAAATGGAGGAGCTACTGAGAAAAAACCGCAAACGTCGCGAAGCGGTGAAGAAGGTGAACAGCAACCGTGTGGCCGCTGAGCAGCAAAAACGAATTGACATGGTGCTCGAGTTGGCGGAGCAATATGCGAGCAACTTGTCGAACGATCCGTATGCGGCGGATCACGAGGCAATGCAGCGCGAGATAGCCGACAATCAGGAGATGCTCCAGGCGATTCTCGCGTTGGAGAAGACAAAGGGCCGGAAGTTCGGGCGGTGTCTGGACGTCGAAATAAGGGACCCCGCCGATGACACCGTGAAGGCAAGCGCGATGCTCGCGCTGTCCGCTAGATATAAGGACGACGGGGAGAGACCACCCTTCCGGCTCGTGATCGAGGTGAACGGCGACAACGTCACCGTCGAGACTCAAATCATCAACGAACTCGGCGAAGCGACGGAGAACGGCGCAAACAACGCGGCCAATGTCACGAAAACACCGGAATACATTCTGTGCGATGTTCCGGTACGAGAGGTCGCACAGCCGGGAAAATCAACGGAGGATGATGCCGGAGCCGCGTCACCCCGACCGGGAACCGACAAGGAGGACGACGGCCAAGCCATCATCTCCGGGGGAGAAGACAATGGCGACGAAAGCGACACAAGTAAGAGAGTTTTATTTTGTTACATATATGATAATAAGTTTTTTTTGTTATTATGATTTATATATTAGGAGTACAAATAAGTTTCCGCCGTTTTTTATCAAAAATTGGGCATTTATTGTGAAAGAACGGTACTTTATGTTTCAATCAAAGTATTGTCCATCGCTAGCCACTACTTTTTCCCATCTTTCTGGCAGTATATGGATACCGCGTCGGAAGAACGCTTCATCCTTTGAGGCTTCCACAAATCGACCCAATTTTTGATATCCTCATATAATGTGAAGTGCTGCTCAGACAGGTCGTGCGCCATCGATCGAAATAAATGGTAATCAGAGGGAGCAATGTCTGGTGAATACAGCGGGTGGGGTAGGACTTCCCATTTCAACGTTTCCAATATGTTTTGATGGGCTTTGCGACATGGGGTCGAGCATTGTCATGCTGCAAAATCACTTTATCGTGTCTATCGTTGTTGAAATGGCTTGTTGAGTCACTCATCCTAATGTAAGTGCAAGTTCTTTTTGCGTTTGGCACGAATCTTCCTCCAATAATGCTTCCAATTCCGTGTCTTCGTACACTTTCGGCCTTCCGCTACGTTCTTTGTCCTCGACGTCAAAATCACCGTTCTTAAACTTTTGAAACCACTCACGACAACTTCTCTCACTTAAAGCAGCCTCATCATATGCTTCTACAAGCAATTGATGCGCCTCAGCTGCAGATTTCTTCAAATTAAAGAAATAAATCAAAAGTTCCCGCAAATGACGCTTATTCGGCTCAAAATTCGACATTTTCGCACGAAAAGAATTATGTGATACCGATACAGTCTGATACTATGTCAAGTTTATGGTGTTGCCAGATGTCCAACCTTACGATATAACACTTTACATCTGACAATTTCAACCATAACCTCCTGGTGGGGCCATTTATTGTAAAACGGCGGAGACTTATTTGTACACCTAATACATACAGAGGTTTATTTGTTTACACACAGACCGGGACGATGAGGAGGAGAGAAGTGAAGCGACGGCTAAGACGGACGCACGATCTGTGCGCGATAGTGAGTGGAGCGAATCGGAAAGCGACCGGGAAGATTGCGAATCGACGAAAAGCCGTGGACGAGTGGCAAACGTGACGCAGAAGCAGGACATTACGGTCACAACCGAGAGGACCAACAGAGGACAAGCGGCGAAACAAAAGTCGACGGAAAAGACGCGAGAAGTGCTCCATGTGGAGCACACCGTGGACCTCGCGATGAGACGCGACAAGCGCAACTCTAAGCGCTCGAGGCAATCAGACAAGATCCAGCTCGAGAGCGAGGAATCGGCGGCAAGCAGCAATTCCCCGCTGACGAAGAGTGTGCAGCCGGCGGCTGCGAGCGTGTCGCCTGCCTCGAAGAGGAAGCAGGGTCCGGTGGTGCGAGAAGACAAAGTCCTGGATCAGCAGATCGTACCACCGAGAAAGAGGAAGGAGAAGACGGTGGACCGCATGCAGGAAAACGCGGCCTCCGAGACGGGAGCGGCAACAGCGGGCCAACCGCCGTACATCTTAGCGGCGCTCAAAGACGCCGCACGCATCGTTAACAGCATGCAGAACCTGCGCAAATAAAGTAAACACGCAACATTATGTTAACATTTGTATCTGTATTTTGCGTTAACATTTGTATTTGACTGTATTTAAATTTAAAAGTATGTTACGACTTTAAAAACAACTCAATTTTCACCACTATTATTGTTATAATGTTATAATAAAAAGACAATATAAAAGGTTGTGACCGTACGGAGGTGTGATGTTCCCCACGCAACGATTTATGATGATTTTATAGTGAAAATTTTATGTCACCGACACGGTCGCCACTCGCATTTTGACCCACCAAATCGAGAAAGGATCTTTATATTCTAATGACGGATTTGCCCCACCTGGTTTACGACGACCTCGCTGATTCCTCTCCACCCTTTCATCCTCTGTTTCAGGTTTCCTCTGTGCCGCCGGATCTTGGATCGCCGCTGGACTCAACTTCCCGGACCTTCTCTGGACTGTCGCTGTGCACTGACGACTTCGCCCCGGACCGTAGCTGGAATGCTTCTTGGATCTCCCCGCACGGATGTGGGATCGCCGATGTGGGATCGGGTAAGTATCAGGATCAGGTAAGTATCAGGTAAGTATTTAGGATAAGGTATGGACCCGCACTCGAATAATTTTTCAAATACTTCTGTTTCAAATAGTAAAAATATCCTCTATTTTATTCTATTCCAGATAGTACAAAATTGATGTAAAGTTGTGATAAAGATTTTAACGCGTCTACCGCGGGATCGTTCAACGCCGAGTCTAAGATTTTCGATCGCTACGAGAAGTTACAATGTCAGCCGCCGTACTTTACGAGCGGTGAGTTCCCGACGTCTTGACTCTACGACTGTTCGACGACGAATTCCTCGATCGGTGGGTTTCGCTCCGGCTCCTGGCCTCCCGGCTGCATCCCCACTTGGTCACGGCTCCGCCCCATCGAGCACATCGGTCGACCAGATGTTCCATACACCTGCCAGCCAGATGTGGTCGTTCGCCGCTTCCGCATTCCTGAAGCCATTGTTCGCTCGAGGCAGGTGTTGCCGCGTACAATAGGCTCATTCATTCGATGTAAACATGTTATTCACAACTCTCGCAAATACATGGATTTCACACTACGCAGTATTCCATTTTCTCGATCCTTCTATTCCTTTCATACTTATTCTTCTCGAATATTCATAACTATGGAATATTATCAGGGAAAAGGGAATCTTGCGTTAACATTGTTATTATTATTCGCTCGCTCGCTTATTATTCTACGTTATGACGTCGTGGTCTCGCTCGCAATTGTTAAACAACAATCAATGATTGTTCGCTCGGGCTTGTTAATCTACTCGACAATTCTAATACAACTTTCAATAATCGATTTCGTTCCACAACGTTTGCATGTTCGATTCTACGTGTCGCACGCTCTCTCCCCACTTTCGTGGTCCATGCCTCCACCTGATAACGCCGCTCGAATGATCGATCGTTTGTCAAATTGGTTTTTCAGTGTTGCTTAGAACGCATATTTATCGAAGTTACGTTTTCAATCTATCGCCATGTATCGGCTAGTCCGACCGCGCCTCCGTGGTTCTTCTTCCTCTACTTTATCACCATCCGATGTATCATTCGACGGTGAATCTGTGTTTGTGACCGGACGGAGGGGTTTTACCGACACACTCTGGGTGAGATTCGTTATCATCGGTCGCCACTCGATTTTGTTCACGAGAAATCGAGAAAGATTTTTTTTTATCGTGCACTGACCCTTCGCTAGACCTCGCTATGTCCCTCCTTTCCTGCTTTAAGCCCGCCTGCTAGGATTGTGGACCCTCGCTGGACCTTGCTTTGTGGACCGTCTCTGGGACTGCAGTAGCGTACCACCGGATTCGTCGCCCCTCTGGACCTTCGCTGGACCGCGTCTGGATCGTCCTTCGCCGGGTCGGGTAGCTCCGACAGGTAGGAATTACGGGAACGGATAAGTCTTTCGCGTGGTGATTCAGGCAAATGATTATGATCGTAAGTTATTGAAAGATAATTAAACAATTTATTCTTCCCGTTTCTTTACAGGTATCGGTTTCTCCCGAACTTGGATTTTTGCCGCCCGCGTACAAACGTGAGTATAATTCGTGTCCCTATCAGACTATACAATTCTCTTTCACGCCCGTGTTCCCTGATATCGCGAAACGGAGTCCCAGTCCTCTGGCTTTCCCGCCCTTTTATAGTCGAGCTCGTTTCCCTACTCTTGCCCTGGCCCCGGCCAACTATCACGTACCCGCCGCATGGGGCCTTTGTATTATCGTTGTTTCGGCTCTCGCTCGCTTCCGCGTTCCAATTAGCATTGCTCGTACCTGTTCCCCCATGTACAAAAGATTCGGTGTACATTCCTCGGTTTTTCGGTGTTTTCGACGTTTGCCTATTGAAATCGCTCGCACCTGCTCCCCTGCGTACAATAGATTCGGTGTACATTCCTTAGTTTTTCGGTGTTTTCGCCGTTCGCGAATTCGCATAGAAGCACGCACGCTTTCTCGAAATTTCTCGTCTCGTCGTTTTCACGAATGTTCCATTTGGTTCTACCCGAAGTTTCGTTTCCTCCCTTATTGCGATTTTATTTCGGACATTCTTTCGTCGTTCCGAATATTGTTATTTCATTATGGAAACGGAACTTCGCGTTTACAATCTTGGAGCGTTTCGCTATCACCCGTGGTGATGTTTTGGTGACGCCCTCCGCACACCTGGGTCGCCCATGATCGCTTGCGGCTTCCGGTTCGCGTTTTGCCGTTCTGCTCATCGCATATCGACGGCCCGTTACTGTTGTCCTTTCTTTGACCCATTGGGCCACTTTATCTTGCGATACCCCGCAAGAAGCGTCCGGTTCGAGATATCGCGACCCGGTGTTCGGATAACGTCGCGGGTGGTACCGTTGTACCTTTTAGGTCCCCTTGAACCCTAATCCATCGTCGCTTCTCGCGGCGGGGTTTGGGTTCGCGATTTTGCGATCCCGTCGCTCAACTGCTCTGGAGTTCGTTTTGTCGCTCTCACGGGACCCGTACGCGCGCCGTTCTATCGAAAAACTCGATTGATACATCTCGGGTTCAATTGTTGGTACCCGCCAACTGATCGCGCCCTTGCGCAGGACATCACCCTTCCTTCGCTCCGCG
>NW_027270025.1:31492-49083 GCF_030848805.1 Temnothorax longispinosus | reverse complement strand
ACGAGAGAGAGAGAGGAGACGGAGAGAGCGTGAGAGAGAGAGAAAGCGTGAGAGAGAGAACGTGAGAGAAAGAGCGTGAAAGAGAGAGAGCGTGAGAGAGAAAGAGAGAGAGAGAGAGAGCGTGAGAACGTGAGAGAGAGAGAGAAAGAGAGAGCGTGAGAGCGTGTCTCTCTCTCTCTCTTTCACGCTCTCTCTCTCTCTCTCTTTCTCACACGCTCTCACGCTCTCTCTCTCTCTCACTCTCTCTCTCTCTCACGCTCTCACGCTCTCACGCTCTCACGCTATCTCTCTCTCTCTCTCTCTCTCTCTCTCTCTGTGAGTATTACTGGTTGTCCGTAATCTTTGCTCTTATAAAACTGAATATTGCTGCTGCCGTTGGTTGCCTCTGGGCTATTTTGTTGCAGATTTAAGCAGGTCTTTTGGTTGCTTGTCACGCGCTTTATTCTTTTCCTTGGAGATTGCTACCTAACTCTGAATATTTTCGTGACAAGTATCATTGTTCGTCCTAACCTCATTCTCGGTAACATCGTGGAATTCTTGGGATCACCTGTGCAAGGCGTTCACCCCTGCTGCGCATGCGCCTGCTGTGTCTATCTGCTCTTTCTGGATCTGATGTGTGCATGCTCCCTTCTCGGTGGATCTCTACTGCGCATGCTCCTGCTTCATTCCTCTCTACGCCTCTCTATCGCTTCACTCGGATTCGCGCATGTGGTTTGCCTGACCTGTGCTCAAGTGTTGCCACCCTAGCTGTACTACGACTGGGGACGTGCCTAGTGATTTTCATCTGACGTGCCTAGTGATTCTTGCTCTGCCGAATAGCGTGACTGAACTACACATGCAACCAACGTGCGTTAGGTGTACAAAATTAATTGCCGGGAAATCTTATTCTTGTGCCGCGTGCTTTAAGGCATTTCATCCGGGTTGCGTCAAGCCATACATTGTTACGCGGTCCGCTAGTGACTGTTGCAAGTCTTATTTCTCGAAGATGCCGCTCACACCTAGAGATGAACGCCGTACGTTCTTTTCTTCGGATGGCGATGCTGCGTCTGGCGTTGTCGTTGCCTCGCAGTCCATTGCGTGTGCGCAGGACATAAGGCATGAGTCTGCGACCGGGCACTTCCCAACAGCCGCGTCGCTTGACAAAACAGTCACCCCGGGTAGTTTTACAGAGATTACCAGTTGCGGAGCCACGTGCGGCGCAGGCCGAACGAGCGGTGGAGGGAGAGCAGCCGCCTCAAGGGAGCCTAGCAGCGACATCTGCACCACGGGAGACCGAACTCCCATGCATGCCGCCCACGCCGTTAATGTCGGCATTACAGCTCCCGATAACGACTCCCGCGCCTCCTCCGCTAATAGACGCGATCGCGGAATTTATAGGGTATGATTTCCCGATCGGCCCGGTGGAGCAGCCTTCCGACGATTTCGAGTCGCCGTCGGAAGAAAGCGAGAGCGAGGATGACGAGGCCTGGAAGCCGAAATAGGGAGAGACGGCTCGTCGACATATATATATAAATACACGTTTTGTTTTCATTCTTTGGTTAATCCTGATTTAGTTTGTACAACTCGCGTGACAGAATTGTCAGTTACTTTATTCTCGTTTTATTTTCATTTATGCCATGATAAATATTATTTTAAGGTTACACTTACGGCGCTTCTGAATGATATAGTATTAAGTTGTATTGACAGCCCATATGGCTAAATAGATTTAGTTTTGCGTATCGTTAAAATACAGGAGCGGCAAGACGGTAGAGACCGCGCGTAATTTTCAGTTTAGAATTATATCCGGCCGATCGGTACAAAACCACGTTTAGTTGATAGTTTGACTTACCGCCGATCATAAAGGTCTTATATTATTTAGCGATTGTCGATAAGGTTTAAGCGATGATAATCGTACGAAGGTAAGCGCGTTTAATTCCAAACGCAGATAAAGAGTTATGACGGTAACCCGTATGAGGAGCACGGAGAAACATTCCCCGTACCCAGTGCGCGCGTCCATAAGGTGGGCGCCAAGGAAATGCCAAGTTCTTGGACAAAACATCTTCTCCAGGGACAACCAGGCTGAATCGTCATCCGAGAACCTGGGACACAGCTCTAGGGGGTGCGCGCCATGACCCGGTGAAAATCCCCGGAAAACGGAATTTCTCCAGGAACTTATTGGTCCGACGGTCGTACCAGGACCTGGGACATCCTCCCAGGGGGTCGGCGCCATTGTCCGACAAAATCCGGGCGAAACACACTTTCGCCAGGAACTGATTGATCCGACGGTCGCACCAGGACCTGGGACACCCTCCCAGGGGGTCGGCGCCATTGTCCGACAAAGTCCGGGCGAAACGCACTTTCGCCAGGAACTTACCTATCCGACGGCCTTACCAGGACCTGGGACACCTTCCCAGAAGGTCGGCGCCATTGTCCGGCAAAAGCCGGGCGAAACGCACTTTCGCCAGGAACTTGCCCATCCGACGGTCTTACCAGGACCTGGGACGCCTCCCCAGGAGGTCGGCGCCATTGTCCGGCCAAATCCGGGCGAAACGCACTTTCGCCAGGAACTTATATATCCGACGGTCTTACCAGGACCTGGGACACCCTCCTAGGGGGTCGACGTCGAGCTCCGACAAAGATCCCCAGGATACGCATCATCTCCGGATGCGCATGGGTCGACGTCGTCCGCGTCGAACAGTTTCCGCGAGTAGATACCTGGTGCAGCGGTGCCGAGGAAGGAAGGTTCTCGCACTGCGTTGCGCGTGGAAATTTCCACGGGAACCTTCCAGAACGGGCGATGCGCAAAAGGGCACGCGAGAGGGTAGTGAAAATCATCATGTTTTCGCCTGATCGCGCCAGATGTGCCGGCCGCGAACAATAGACGATCGAGAAAGTTCCGGGGAGTGGGAACGATCCGGCATAAGTGGGGAGCCCAAGCGAGAGCGACCGCTCGAGGCAGTCTCTCGGGTATAGCCGTGGCGAACACACGTATCACACTCTGTACGATCGGCATACGCGTTATACTTTACAACCGAGAACTCCCGCGTACTATCGCGTAAAATTACTCGTCTTAACTAACAGCGAGGGGCAATTAATTGCCAAATACAATCGAGTGTTAGCAACATTACGCGAGTTGAAATTCGGATACATTGTTAATTAACGGAAGTGCAATTATCGAGTATATAACAACCACGGGCATTGGGTCACGCGGATACGGAATATTGTGCGGACATTATTAATCATTGTATTTAACCACCGAATACTTGTTCGTTAATTCAGCGCACGAACATTGTATGATAGAGTGATGGTCACGGACGAGTGCGTGATCATAGTTTAACAATCACGAGGTTCAAAGTCCTCCGATCGGAATAATTATCTGGAATAAAAGCATCGTATCGACTAAACGAATAAGCCGAGATACGCAATTTGAATAATTGTGCAACTTTATTAAAATAAAGCGACATTCACACCGAGGCGAGAAACTCGCGTTGTGAGACACCTTTATGATATTGTGAAACGGCCTGTAATGTTGAAATGATGATCTGGAATTAAAGATTAATTAATTCTGAAACAAATTCTCCTGATTAATTATAAAAAATTATCGATACTTACCTTCTACTTACCTTGTCCTTCGGCGATGATCCAACGTTGGCCAGCGGCAATCCGGTATGCGATGTAAAGCGATGATCCGGGGAAGCAGAGCAGCAACAGAGCAGCGATCCATCCGAGGCGGGAACCTGAAAAAGAGAAGCGAGTTAGTGCGTAATTAAAACATAATTATCGGGAATTATCCTTATCTGGTATGCGAGGTAAAGCGAGGATCCAGAGACGGATAACGGCAACGGCGATCCATTCCGGGCGTCGATCTGCAACAAAACATAAAATAATTATTACATAATTATTTTATAATTACTTACCTCTATCTGGTATGCGATGTAAAGCGGGGATCCAGGGATGAGAAGCAGCAACGGTGATCCAACAGGGACATCAGTCTGAAACAAAATTCAAATAATTAGGATATAATTAATTTATCCTTACTTACCTCTATCTGGTATGCGATGTAAAGCGAGGATCCAGGGATGAGAAGCAGCAACGGTGATCCATCAGGGACATCCTTCTGAAACAAATAATTCCTATTAGCGTCTTGCGAATAATCGGGGCGTTGATGCGAACTTACCTTCTCGGTAGTCTAAGGTAAAACCGAGTGGCGACCGTTTGATAGGAATATTATCCGCCGGAATCGGGCTCAACACGTACCGTCCGGTCACAAGTCCACTGACTCTCTTTTGCGCGGGCTGATCGAGCAGATCAAGAGTACGGATGCGAAAATCTCTGCATTTATTGATAGTCAACAGCGTACCAATGAAGAAATTAGCGTCAAGCTAAGTCTCTTAGATCGCCTTAACGATACTGTTTCTCAGAACAGTCAACGCATTATCAAACTAGAGCAAGAAAATGCTAATCTAGTTCGCGAAGTCCGAGACTTGAGGTCTGCTCGGTCGACTCAGGTGACTCAGAGCGGTAGCGAGTTGATCGTATCAGGTTTGCCTTCTGCTTTGTCTGCAACTCCATCTGAGATTGCAAAAAATGTTTTTGCGGCATTGGATGTTCCTAACCTCTCCTGTCATATCGTTAACACCAGATTGGTTAAGAGGGAACCGTCTTCTACTGTGCCCACAGTATCTTCACCTTCGAGCTCCGTCATTATCTCCTTGGCTTCGAGCGTTGTGCGCGATGCGGTATTGTCGAGTAAGCGATCAAAAGGTGCGATCAGACAGAGCGATGTGTGTGGTGGCAGCTCACATCGTAACGTATATGTAAATGAGTTGTTGCCAAAAAGCACTTTTAATTTGATGCAACAGGTGAAGCGCATTGCGAAGGACAAGTCATACAAGTATGTCTGGGTTAGGGACGGCCAGATACATGTTAGGCGTACAGATGGTGAGCCGGTGATTAATATTAACTCGGACACTGATCTTGCTAAGCTCGTCTGACTTGTCCAACCTGCGTGCCCCTTGTCTTCCATAGGTCGACATAATTCAATACGCAATTTTACGTCGTTTCGAATAGCTCAGTTTAATGCGAATTCTCTTCGGGGACATATAGACTTCATCAGGCTGCATTTCAGCACTAGTCTTCACCACATCATTTCTGTTTCCGAAACGTGGCTCAATGCGAGTGTATCAGATGAGCTGGTGGCTCTAGATGATTATTTTTTAATACGTCATGACAGAGTGGGACGGATGGGCGGAGGGGTGGCGTGCTATATACATAAATTGCTCAAAGTCAAAATCTTAGCTACCTCCAGTAATCTTTGTGATAATGCGCCTGAATATCTTCTTATTGAATTACGTTTGCCAAATGATGAATCTGTACTGTTTGCGTCCATTTATAGAAGACCTAGAGGTCTCCTCCTGCATGACTTCGTTGAGTCACTAAATAGATACTCGCATCTGTATAAAAATATAATTATTGGAGGGGACTTAAACTGCGATCTATCATCGACCAATTTTGAGGCGAATTACTTGCGTGATCTTGTATCTAGCTTATCGTTGCACATAGTCAGATCCGAACCGACTCATCATACAGCGACCTCAGACTCATGGTTAGACGTTTTGGTCGTAGATGAGCTTGATAAGGTTTCATCATTTAACAAGTCTCAGAGTCTCTTCATTGCCGGCCACGATCTCTTAGAGTTGTCTATATCACTTAAAGCTAATCCTAATTCTGACCGCTTTATTTCTCGGCGAAACTACAAACGTATCGATTGTTCTCGGTTCGTTAAACATCTTGAATCTATTGCTGGCGACGTGCGGGCCGAGATTGATGCATTGTCTGACATCGCTGATGTTGACGGATTCTGCGGGGTGCTGTCTCGTAATTTGTTGGCGGCACTAGACGCATTCGCTCCCACACGTGTGTTTGTTGTCAATAAGCCCCCGGTTCAATGGCTTACGGCGGATTTGGTTGCTCGATTACACACTCGCAATCAGCTATATAAACGCGCTAAACGCTCTAAATGTCTTTTAAGCTATGCTACTTACAGACTTTTCCGTAATCAGCTAAATTCTGACATCAAGCGTGCTAAGAGCGAATTTCATTACAATTCTCTTGCTAAGATTACGAATTCAGCAAAACTGTGGAGAGAACTGGCTCGACTTGGACTTGTCAAGTCGTCTCTTACTTCTCCTCTACACTTATTCACACCGGATCAGCTCAACCTATACTATGCTTCGGTTTCCAATGCTCATTCTCCATGCTTATATTCTGACTTTATCGCTGCTATTGCTTCAGTTAATCGTCCATCTTATCCAGAGTTCGTTTTCTCCTCTATCTCACCTCGATCTGTTTCTAAGCTTATTACTGCTGAATCTATTCACTCTTATGCCTCTGGTTCCGATGGCATTCCGCTTTATGTTCTGCGTATCTCATGGCCCGTTATCTCGACATGCATCACTTCTTTGTTTAATCGATCGCTAGATGCATCTCTGTTTCCGTCTGAGTGGAAGAGAGCATATATTCGCCCACTCTCTAAAATTCGTACACCGCTATCCCCGTCGGATACAAGACCAATAGCGAATTTGCCGGAACTGTCTAAACTATTAGAGAGGATAGTTGCTTCACAGATTGTTGACTATCTAAACAAACATGACATCTTAAATCCAAGACAATCTGCATATCGCCCGGGGTATAACACGCAGTCAGCACTTCTACGTATCTGTAATGATATAAAACAGGGGATTGATGAAGGGCTTATCACTATTATGATACTTTTTGATTTTAGCAAAGCATTCGACACCGTTCCCCATTTACTATTGCTTATCAAACTTAAAGAGATCGGTTTCTCAGATGCCGTTCTAAACTGGATATTCTCTTATCTAACTGGCCGTTCTCAGGCGGTCATAGACGACGCTGGCAATCTTTCCGACTGGATATTTACTTCTTCTGGTGTCCCTCAGGGTTTGGTGCTTGGTCCTCTGCTGTTTTCTTTGTATATTAACGATATATATAAAATTTTACGTTATGTGTTTCATATGATTTTCGCTGATGATATTCAGATTTATCGTTTGTGTTCACCTGCTATTATTCTTCAGGCTCTAGAATTAATCACTAAGGATGCTAATGCTATTTTTGATTATGCCAATATGTACGGACTTAAGCTAAATCCTGCCAAATCTAAGGTCATCATATTTGGCAGTCAAGCATATGTAAATGACATTGATCTTGGCAGTATACCACCTATCGTAAACAATACGCTTTTACCATTTGTGAGTGAGGTACGGAATTTAGGTGTTATCTTCATGTCCAACTTATCCTGGACGAAGCATATCTCGTTGGTTTCGCAGAAGGTCCATCATGCGCTATACAATTTGAAATATAACAAAAACTCTCTTTCCACCAATCTCAGGATTAAGCTCGTAACAACCTTAATTTTGCCGCATATCGATTACTGTTGCCTCGTATACCATGGTTTGACCAAGGAACTAAATACCAAGTTACAGAGACTTGTCAATTGTTGTATTCGGTTTATCTATGACCTTAAGTGTGATGAACATATCACCCCATATAGACATAGGTTGAAGTGGCTTTCTGTTGAAAATAGACGATACTACTTTCTTGAATGCCAGATTTATCGTATCCTGCATATGAGCTCACCATCTTACCTGCGTGAACTTTTTACCTCCCCTGATCCTACTCTAAGGAAGTCTGACCGGCTCGCTTCATCATCTACTCTAACTTTCCACATTCCTGCTCATAGAACCGTCACCTACAGAAATTCTTTTCAGCTTTCTTCCATTTACTTCTGGCATTCTCTTCCTAACTCAGTTACATCAGCTTCGTCTCTCACATCATTTAAGAGCTTACTTCGCATGTTTTTGCTTTCAACTGAATCGGAGTGACGTGTCTTTTGTTCCTTCCTTCTTTGGTTTTTGCATACTTCCTATTTTTGTATTTCTTTGGTATTCTTTTTCTTCTAGTCTTTTGTTTGCGTTGCGTTAGCAGAGCAAGAGAGCAGAGCAGAGCAGAGCAGAGCAGATCAGAGCAGAAAGCAGCGAGAGCAGAGCAGAGATATCAGGAAGCAGAGGCAGAGCAGAAGAGCAGAGAGATCGAGAGCAGAGCAGTAGTAAGCAGAGCAGAAGCAGAGCAGAGAAGAGAGCAGAGCATAGAGAGAGAAGATCTCATAGAGAAGAGCAGAGCGAGGAGAGCAGAGGCAGAGCAGAGCAGAGAGAGCAGAGCAGAGCAGAAGAGAGAGCAGAGAGAGCAGAGCAGAGGCAGAGTAGAGCAGAGCAGAGCAGAGAGCAGAGCAGAGCAGAGCGAGAGAGCAGAGCAGAGCAGAGCAGAGCAGAGCAGAGCAGAGCAGAGCAGAGCAAGAGCAGAGCAGAGCAGCAGAGCAGAGCAGCAGGCAGAGCAGAGCAGGCAGAGAGAGCAAGAGGAGCAGAGGCAGATAGAGGCTAGCAGCAGAGAGAGCAGAGATAGCAGAGCAGAGGCAGCCAGAGCAGAGAGAGCAAGCAGAGCAGAGATAGAGCAGAGCAGTAGCAGAGCAGAAGCAGAGAAGCAGAGCAGAGGCAAGAGCAGAGCAGAGAGCAGAGCAGAGGCATATTGAGCAGAGAAGTAAGAGAGCAGAGCAGAAAGAGCAGAGCAGAGCAGAGCAGGCAGAGAGAGCAGAGCAGAGCAGAGGAGAGGCAGAGGAAGAGCAGAGCAGAGCAGAGCAGGAGAAGAGCAGAGCAGAGCAGAGACAGAGCAGAGCAGAGCAGAGCAGAGAAGCAGAGCAGAGCAGAGAGGCAGAGCAGAGAAGCAGAGAGAGCAGAGCGAGCAGAGGCAGAGCAGAGGCAGAGCAGAGCAGAGAGCATAGCAGGAGCAGAGCAGAGCAGAGCAGAGCAGAGCAGAGCAGGCAGACGAAGAGCAGACAGGCAGAGCAGAGGCAGAGCAGAGCAGAGCAGAGCAGAGCAGAGCAGAGCAGAGCAGAGCAGGCAGAGAGAGAGAGCAGAGCAGAGCTCTGAGCCAGAGCTCTCTCAGAGCAGAGAGTTCGGAGAGAGAGAAAGAGAGAACGAGGAAAGAGAGAAAGAGAGAAAGAGAGAAGAGAGGGAGGGGGGGAGAAAGACGAGAGAGCTCTCGAGAGAGAGAGCTCTCGCTCTCTCTCGTCTCTCTCTCTCTGCTCTCTCTCTCTCTCCTCTCTCTCTCCCCCGTCCCCCCCTCTCTCTCTCTCTACAGTTTTTTTCCTTTATATATCTTTCTTTTTTTTCCTTTTTCTCTTTTTTTCTCTCTTTTTTAAAGGTTGGCTGCTTTGCGCCCATAAAAATCGGCTGCTCTGCGCCTACAAAAATCGGCTGCTTTGCGCCTTTAAAGCGGCTGCTTGCGCCCATAAAAATCGGCTGCTTTGCGCCAAAAGCGGCTGCTCTGCGCTTTAAGCTCCGGCTGCTTTGCGCCTTTAAAAGCGGCTGCTTTGCGCCCATAAAATCGGCTGCTCTGCGCCTATAAAGATCGGCTGCTCTGCGCCTTTCAACTTCGGCTGCTTTGCGCCTTTAAAAGTCGGCTGCTTTGCGCCTATAAAAATCGGCTGCTCTGCGCCTTTAAACTTCGGCTGCTTTGCGCCTTTATAAAAATAAAAATCGGCTGCTCTGCGCCTACAACATCGGCTGCTTTGTGCCTAAAAAATCGCTGCTCTGCGCCTACAAACTCGGCTGCTTTGCGCCTTTAAAAGTTCGGCTGCTTTGCGCCTATAAAAATCGGCTGCTCTGCGCCTATAAAGATCGGCTGCTCTGCGCCTTTAAACTTCGGCTGCTTTGCGCCCTTAAAAGTCAGCTGCTTTGCGCCCATAAAAATCGGCTGCTCTACGCCTATAAAAATCGGCAGCTTTGCGCCTATAAAAATCGGCTGCTCTGCGCCTATAAAAATTAATTGCTTTGCGCTTTAAGAAATCTGTTGTGCGCCTATTTTATGCAATGGCTCTGACTCAAAATATTATTTTAAAGTCTGCAGACAAAGATATAATTACCCGAGGCGAATGGCTTACGGACGTACATATGGATCATTTCCATAGACTTTTACAAGGTTGTTCAGATTATAGACCTGTCGGAACACGGCCAATACAATTGCTTGATACAATTCAACCTGTATCACAAAATAAAAAACACATTCAAATATTGTGTAGTTCGTCACCTTGGGTGTGCTATTATGATACAAAAAATATATTTGTATATGATTCCTCACATAATAAAACATTGTGTAAAGATCATGAGCGATTCTTGGAAAAATTATTTCCAGCACATGACTTTAAAAAACATTCCGTCAAATTTCCTAATGTGCAACGTCAACCGAACTGTAGCGATTGTGGTGTTTTTGCTATAGCTTTTGCTTCGACTTCATTGTTATTCAATATTAAACCTGACAAAGTAAAGTATGAATATAAGTTTATGCGTTCACATTTGATACAAATTTTGGAAAATAATGTTATGGAACATTTTCCTCAGGATTTGCAATGTGCTAATCCTCAAAAGGTACTTCCATTAGCAGTGATAAGAGATAGAGAGGCTAAAGCGACTGCTCAACGTATGAAAAGACATTTTAAAAGTAATTGCGCTAAAGAATGTCGGGCAGAAAAACAGGATTTAGAAAATCGCGCTATAAAGCAGCAATGATGCAAACAGAATTTACCAAATAATCGATCCAAACAGAATTTAAAAAAGAAAGTAATTTTAAAGTCCAAAGAAAAAAATATAATTATTCGAGGCGAATGGATTACGGACGCTCATATGGATCATTTCCATACACTTTTGCGAAGTTGTTCAGATTATAAACCTGACGGAACATGGCGAATCCAATTGCCTCAATTTATTAAACGTATACCAAGAAATAGAAAACATATACAAATATTGCACAGTGCGTCAGCTCCATTCAATTGTCCAGATCCAAAACTTATAGATAGAAATGCACATTGGGTATGTAGTTATTACGATACAACAAAAATATATATCTATGATTCACAAAATAAACAAGAATTGCACGAACATCACGAGATATTCTTGAGACAATTATTTCCAACGTACGACTTTGAGAATAATCCTGTCGAATTTCCTACTGTACAATATCAACCAAACTGTAATGATTGCGGAGTTTTTGCTATAGCTTTTGCGATTTCATTATTGTTTAATATTAAACCTGACGAAGTTAGATATGATCACAGAGTAATGCGTTCACATTTGTTGAAGATTTTTGAATCGAATACAATTAAACATTTTCCTCAAGATCCACAAAATGATGCTCAGACAGTGCTTCCATTAGCAGTAATAAGAGATAGAGAAGCTAAAGCGACTGCTCTACGTATAAATAGACATATATCTCAGAAAGATTCCTGTGAAAACATTAGTAATACTGGAAATAATTGCGCTGAGAAACGTTGTCGAGAGGAACAGGACTCGTCAGAAAATGATCGTGCTAAAAAACGGCGTCGATATCAAAATTCAGAAAACAATTGTGTTAATAATACTAAAATTAATCGCGCTAAGAAACGGTGTCGAGAGAAACAAGACTCGTCAGAAAATGATTGTGCTAAAAAACGGCGTCAATATCAGAATTTAGAAGACAATCGTGCTAAAAAACGACGTCAGTATAAAGACAACTTAGCAAATAATTGCCTTAATAAGCGAAAATATCTTATACATTCTGGCCCTACAGAAAGTATTACTGACTAAGGATTTAATACTGTCAAATATTTATTTGGAATACTGGGGAAAAAACTGGTAGTGATAAATATTATAGGTAGTGATTAATACTACACAGAACTACTGGTGCTTAGTATTGAATTACTCACCAATATTTCGATTTCCGATATTTACCCGGCATAAAAAAAAATTATTTTTTTTTCAAAATTTTATACTATTTTATAACTAAATTTGTTTCTTAAGATGCAGTCTATAATTATAAATATTTTCTCGTATTTAAAATAACACTTACCTTGGTGGGATCGAACTCGGGACCTCTGGATCGTGAGCCAACTGCCTTACGTGGTAGACTACTTCTTAATTTGATGTAAGTGTTATATATAGTCTATGGGTGCATTCGGGGAGACGCTATTAACGCTATAAACGCAAACGCTATGAACTTCGTTCGAAGAGCCAATAGCGCGACAGCGATAGCAAGCTGCCCGAACGCAGCTTAAGCGCCAATAGTATTTCGTGCCTCACCTCGAAAATAATAGCGAAAATAGCGCGAGTGATGACGTCACGCTGCCTTTACAGTGACGTCATCATCGTATATCACAGCGCCACAAAGCGTCTCCTCGAACAGTTTTGGACGATAATTGTGCTAATAATAGCGTGCTCCCCGAATGCACCCTATATGTGTCATAACCAGCGCAAATATATAATTTTTCAAAAATCATCTTAAGAAACAAATTTAGTTTTAAAAAAGTAATAAAATTTTGAATTGAATATTATAAAATGATATCCTCAGTACTATTTCAAAACTTGTACACTTTTATCACGACGAATTAGTACAGACCTTCATATAAAATGTATTTGTGCCTTACTTTTATCTCTTTTCCTTAATATTATCAGGAATTACCCATTATAATGTTTCTATACAAATTGTAGTACTGGTCAGTGATTAATTTCACATGGAATATTCAGTTCAGTACTTGAGTATTAATATTAAAATACTGGCCAGTGATTTATTACACATGGAATCCTTGGTTCAGTACTTCAGTACTAACATTGAAATACTCATCAGCAATTCAACACAAGTATTTATTACACAAGTATTTTTTACCTAGTATTAAATGCTTTCTCATCAGAAATTTAATACTAAGTATTCAATACTCGTCCTGTATTAAATACTACTTTCATAAATTACTGACCAGTAATAAAATACTATGCAATACTTGGATCACAGTGATTCAAGTACTAATAAATACTTAATTTTAGTATTATTAATACACAAAATAAGTATTTATTACTAACCAGCTAGTAATACTTTTTTGTAAGGGGTTCTTGCTGAGAATGTATAAGATAATCTTTTCTTTTTCTATCTCGTTCTTGCTGAGAATGTATAAGATAATCTTTTCTTTTTCTATCTCGTTCTTGCTGAGAATGTATAAGATAATCTTTTCTTTTTCTATCTCGTTCCCTTACAAAAAAGTATTACTAGCTGGTTAGTAATAAATACTTATTTTGTGTATTAATAATACTAAAATTAAGTATTTATTAGTACTTGAATCACTGTGATCCAAGTATTGCATAGTATTTTATTACTGGTCAGTAATTTATGAAAGTAGTATTTAATACAGGACGAGTATTGAATACTTAGTATTAAATTTCTGATGAGAAAGCATTTAATACTAGGTGAAAAATACTTGTGTAATAAATACTTGTGTTGAATTACTGATGAGTATTTCAATGTTAGTACTGAAGTACTGAACCAAGGATTCCATGTGTAATAAATCACTGGCCAGTATTTTAATATTAATACTCAAGTACTGAACTGAATATTCCATGTGAAATTAATCACTGACCAGTACTACAATTTGTATAGAAACATTATAAAGGGTAATTCCTGATAATACTAAGGAAAAGAGATAAAAGTAAGGCACAAATACATTTTATATGAAGGTCTGTACTAATTCGTCGTGATAAAAGTGTACAAGTTTTGAAATAGTACTGAGAATATCATTTTAATATCCAATTCAAAATTTATTACTCTTTTTAAACTGAATTTGTTTCTTAAATGATTTTTGAAAAATTATATATTTGCACTGGTTATGACACATGTAGATTATATATAACACTTACATCAAATTAAGAAGTAGTCTACCACGTAAGGCAGTTGGCTCACGATCCAGAGGTCCCGAGTTCGATCCCACCAAGGTAAGTGTGTTTTTCAAATACGAGAAAATATTTATAATTATAGACTGCATCTTAAGAAACAAATTTAGTTATAAAATAGTAATAAAATTTCGAAAAAAAAATAATTTTTTTTATGCCGAGTAAATATCGGAAATCGAAATATCGGTGAGTAATTCAATACTAAGCACCAGTAGTTCTGTGTAGTATTAATCACTACCTATAATATTTATCACTACCAGTATTTTCCCAGTATTTCCCAAATAAATATTGACAGTATTAAATCACGAGATTTTAAGTATTTAGTCAGTAATACTTTTCTGTAAGGGTTCTTGCTGAAATGTATAAGATAATATTTTTCTTTGTCTATCTCGTCCTTGCTGAGAATGTATAAGATATTTCGCTTATTAAGGCGATTATTTGCTAAGTTGTCTTTATACTGACGTTGTCTTTTAGCACAATTGTCTTCTGAATTCTGATATCGACTCCGTTTTTTAGCACAATCATTTTCTGAATCTTGTTCCTCTTGACAACGTTTCTTAGCGCGATTAATTTTAGTATTATTAACACAATTGTTTTCTGAATTCTGATATCGACGCCGTTTTTTAGCACGATCATTTTCTGACAAGTCCTGTTCCTCTCGACAACGTTTCTCAGCGCAATTATTTCCAGTATTACTAATGTTTTCACAGGAATCTTTCTGAGATAAATGTCTATTTATACGTAGAGCAGTCGCTTTAGCTTCTCTATCTCTTATTACTGCTAATGGAAGCACTGTCTGAGCATCACTTTGTGGATCTTGAGGAAAATGTTCAATTGTATTCGATTCGAAAATCTTCAACAAATGTGAACGCATTACTCTATGATCATATCTAACTTCGTCAGGTTTAATATTAAACAATAATGAAATCGCAAAAGCTATAGCAAAAACTCCGCAATCATTACAGTTTGGTTGATATTGTACAGTAGGAAATTCGACAGGATTATTCTCAAAGTCGTACGTTGGAAATAATTGTCTCAAGAATATCTTGTGATGTTCGTGCAATTCTTGTTTATTTTGTGAATCATAGATATATATTTTTGTTGTATCGTAATAACTACATACCCAATGTGCATTTCTATCTATAAGTTTTGGATCTGGACAATTGAATGGAGCTGACGCACTGTGCAATATTTGTATATGTTTTCTATTTCTTGGTATACGTTTAATAAATTGAGGCAATTGGATTCGCCATGTTCCGTCAGGTTTATAATCTGAACAACTTCGCAAAAGTGTATGGAAATGATCCATATGAGCGTCCGTAATCCATTCGCCTCGAATAATTATATTTTTTTCTTCGGACTTTAAAATTACTTTCTTTTTTAAATTCTGTTTGGATCGATTATTTGGTAAATTCTGTTTGCATCGTTGCTGCTTTGTAGCGCGATTTTCTGAATCCTGTTTTTCTGCCCGACATTCTTTAGCGCAATTACTTTTAAAATGTCTTTTCATACGTTGAGCAGTCGCTTTAGCCTCTCTATCTCTTATCACTGCTAATGGAAGTATCTTTTGAGGATTAGCACATTGCAAATCCTGAGGAAAATGTTCCATAACATTATTTTCCAAAATTTGTATCAAATGTGAACGCATAAACTTATATTCATACTTTACTTTGTCAGGTTTAATATTGAATAACAATGAAGTAGCAAAAGCTATAGCAAAAACACCACAATCGCTACAGTTCGGTTGACGTTGCACATTAGGAAATTTCAAATTTGACGGAATGTTTTTTAAAGTCATCTGCTGGAAATAATTTTTCCAAGAATCGCTCATGATCTTTACACAATGTTTTATTATGTGAGGAATCATATACAAATATATTTTTTGTATCATAATAGCAACACACCCAATGTGACGAACTACACAATATTTGAATATGTTTTTTATTTTGTGATACAGGTTGAATTGTATCAAGCAATTGTATTGGCCGTGTTCCGACAGGTCTATAATCTGAACAACTTTGTAAAAGTCTATGGAAATGATCCATATGTACGTCCGTAAGCCATTCGCCTCGGGTAATTATATCTTTGTTTGCAGACTTTAAAATAATATTTTGAGTCTTTAGAGACATTGTATAAAATAGGCGAACAACAGATTTCTTAAAGCGCAAAGCAATTAATTTTTATAGGCGCAGAGCAGCCGATTTTTATAGGCACAAAGCAGCCGATTTTTATAGGCGTAGAGCAGCCGATTTTTATGGGCGCAAAGCAGCCGACTTTTAAAGGCGCAAAGCAGCCGAAGTTTATAGGCGCAGAGCAGCCGATTTTTATAGGCGCAAAGCAGCCGACTTTTAAAGGCGCAAAGCAGCCGAAGTTTAAAGGCGCAAAGCAGCCGATGTTTGTAGGCGCAGAGCAGCCGATTTTTATAGGCACAAAGCAGCCGATCTTTATAGGCGTAGAGCAGCCGATTTTTATGGGCGCAAAGCAGCCGACTTTTAAAGGCGCAAAGCAGCCGAAGTTTATAGGCGCAGAGCAGCCGATTTTTATAGGCGCAAAGCAGCCGACTTTTAAAGGCGCAAAGCAGCCGAAGTTGAAAGGCGCAGAGCAGCCGATCTTTATAGACGCAGAGCAGCCGATTTTTATGGGCGCAAAGCAGCCGCTTTTAAAGGCGCAAAGCAGCCGGAGCTTAAAGGCGCAGAGCAGCCGATTTTTATGGGCGCAAAGCAGCCGATTTTTATGGGCGCAAAGCAGCCGCTTTTAAAGGCGCAAAGCAGCCGGAGCTTAAAGGCGCAGAGCAGCCGATTTTTATGGGCGCAAAGCAGCCAACCTTTAAAAAAAAGAGAAAAAAAGAGAAAAAGGAAAAAAAGAAAGATATATAAAGAGAAAACTGTAGAGAGAGAGAGAGAGAGAGAGAGAGAGAGAGAGAGAGAGAGAGAGAGAGAGAGAGAGAGAGAGAGAGAGATGAGAGAGAGAGGATGAGGGATGATTATGATTATGATATGATATGATATGATATGATATGATATGGATATGATAGATATGATAATGATATGATATGATAATGGGAGGAGAAAGGAGAGATTATATGATATGATATGATATGATATGATATGATATGATATGATATGATATGATATGATATGATATGATATGATAATGATATGATATGATTGATGATATGATATGGATATGCTATGATGATATGATATGATATGATATGATATGATATGGATGATAGGATATGATATGATATGATGATATGATATGATATGATATGAGATGATATGATATGATATGATATGAGATATGATATGATATGATATGATATGATATATGATAGGATATATTGATATGATATGATATGATATGATATATGATATGAATGATATGATATGATATGAAAGATATGATATGACTGATATGATATGATATGATATGATATGGTATGGTATGGTATGGTATGGTATGGTATGGTATGGTATGGTATGGTATGGTATGGTATGGTATGGTATGATATGATATAAGATATGATATGATATGATATGATATGATATGATATGATATGATATGATATGATATGATATGATTGATATGATATGATATGATATGATATGTATATGATATTGATATGAATGATATGATATGAATGATGATATGAATATGATATGAATGTATGATATGATAGATCTGATATGATATGATATGATTGATGATATGAAGATATGATATGATATGATATGATATGATATGATATGATCGATGATATGATATGATATGATATGATATGATATGATA
>NW_027270025.1:0-30992 GCF_030848805.1 Temnothorax longispinosus | reverse complement strand
CGCCTTCGGCTAATACCTCCGTGCCCCCCGGTACGGGAGTCATTCTCGTGACTTCGCGATCTCCGCGCCCGTCGGTGATATCGCGTCGCGGTTTGGTGGGTCGTTGTTTGTGCGTCCTCTGGGACGACCTCCGCGGCTCAGCCTTCGGCTAATACCTCCGTGCCCCCCGGTACGGGGGTCATTCTTGTGACCCCGCGATCTCCGCGCCCGCTGGCGCTATCGCGTCGGAGTTGATTTGATTGCCCTCCGGGTCGCCCCTGAAACGATTTACGCGGCTCGGCCCCTCGGCTATGACCGCCGTGCCCCTCTGCGCGGGGTTCATTCGCGTGACCCCGCTATTTCCGCGTTGGTCGTTATCGGCGCTTCGCGTATCGGGTGGTTGTCCTCCGGGTCACCCCTGAGATGTATTCCGGGGTTCAGCCCCCGGCTATTACCGATATACCCTTGTTTGCGGGGGTCAATCTCGTGACCCCGCTATCTCGCGTGCCCGCTGCGCTATCTCGACCGCGCTCGTCCCGATCTGCTCTGCTTGGCTCTCCTTCCAAGGCCCGTTCGTTGGCTCGCTCGGTCGATCATCTGCCGCTCACCTACCGGGGTCAATCGTACCCCGGTCACCTATATTTCGGGATTCAGGTAAACGCTAGCCATATGGGCTCTTCGGACTCGCTTATCCGGTAATCCTGTTCGCACATTGTCGATGTCCGCTGCTCCCCTGGTCGCTGCTGCCCCTCGAGGTTGTCCGGCTGCTCAGCTATGCGAACGGTTGCAAGGTTCCCTCTCGTGGCATGCCACCTTGACGTGGTGAGAGGGCTCCCTGTACCAACGATCCACTGAGGCAGTACCTTCGGTCATACTGAAGGGAGGGCTCGGTGGGGAGGTACAGTCGTTCACGGAAAGGTTGCAACACTTTTTTTTGATGATTTTTGGAACGCGCAGAAATTTTGAGATCGCGATCCACCATCTCTGTATACACGTAGTGAACGGTTATGATAGCTGTCAAAGTGAACTATACAAGGTGGAGGTTCACGAAATGTATCTTGTGCGGCACGGAAAATCTTAAAATATCAACTGGATACTGTAATATCGGGGTTAGTATAAAAGAATAAGCTAAATAGACAATTTTATTTTATAAATTAATTTTTATTTTCAAGACGTGTGTAACATTAAAAATTAATGTAATATAACCTATTAATATAATTATTTATAATAATTTTATTAATTATTATAATAATTTTATTAATTATTATAATAATTATATTAATTATTTATAATAATTATATTAATATATTTTGTTATATGTTATATTAATTTTAATTACATACTTAATTACGTAATTAATAACATTAAAATTAATTAATAACATATTAATTTTAATACATAATATTAATACATAATTAATACAACAGTAAAATTAACCGGTGTCTGGTAGTTCGGCAAGCAGAGGACATCAGTCGATCAAAGAAGCTACCGTGGAAGACGTGGATGCTGAGACCGCGAAGCTACATCACCGCTTCAAAGCCAATCCTTCTCGTCAAATAACGATGAAGTAATCTTTCTAAAAAATTACAATTATAAAAATTAATTACTTGCAAATTCAGTTTTAGTATAAAATCATCATTTTATTATAATTATAATAAGTTGAGAAGATAGATTTACTTACATAAAATTGCCAGATCGCTGATTACTATTGACTGTTCAGTAAGAACAGATCAATCGCAATCTGTTGTCCACTGCAATCCAGAGCGAATCTCTTGTAGAAATTCGTTGTGAGATTAAGATGTGCACGTCTTTGTTCACTCTAGTACTGGGATCTTTTTTCGGCTGCAGGGCCCCTGGACCGACATTAGGCAGGCATGTTTGGAAACGGCGATACGTCCTCGGGTGCTGGAGAGGAGTTTGTGAGCAGCTTGAAGACCGGTACCAAGGGCGTTGTTATTATCAAAAGTGCCACAGAACTTGATGGGCAGCTAGGCGAGAAGGTCACGGAATCGGCAGGCCCAAAGATATTTTGGATGACTTTTGCCTTGTGCCATGTTTATTCAAGATTTTCATTCCTTCATTCGTTCATTCATTAACGAGAGTTGTTCACGTTACAATCATTCAATGTCAAACATATTATTCATTTATTCATACATCATCTTGGTGAAAAAACTTTTTATATTTTCTCAGAAATTTTACAAGAATTGGGACTTGTAAAAAATTCTGAAAAAGTATATGATATTTCTCAGATACTTTCAGAAATAATTGAAGATTTTTAGAATATTTCAATATCCGTATATATGAAAATTTCTGACAAATTGCACAGATTTTCTTATATTTATTCAGATTTCTGCAAGGATATATTAGCGAAAAATATTTTATTCTTATTTTGTCTGAGTTGTTTAATTCGTATAAAAAATCTGAAAATTTCTGAGTATTCTAAAAAAAATCTAAAAATTTTTATAAAAATTCTGATTATAATGTGAAAAATTCTGATATTTTTTTACCAGGGCATCCATGGAAGGTCACATAGTATTAATACCGTGTGACACTTCCATATGATTCTCTATTACTACATTTAATCTTTGGGGCATAGATGCAACTTTTTGGAATAACTCGTGCCTTGCGCGGAAATCTTCCCATACGATGAGAACATGTTGCGCCAATGCCTCGCGTCTATGTGGAAATTGAGGTTTCCATATTTTCTGAGTAGGTTGTTCCTCTCGTTTTCCATAATGTTACACGCCCAGATTCATCCATCGAAAATACCTTCTCATTCGAGAAAACGGTATTTGTCCATTCATGCTTCTGTGCCAAATGCTGCAAGGCAAAAGCCGTTGTTCTTTGTGGCGTTCGGTTAATTGTTTATATTGAGCCGATTTATATCGATTGTGTCTCTGTTCTCGCCATCTACGCCGCACGGTTTGCGCTATCGCATATTAGGAGCCTGCGGCGCAGATAGTGGGAACAGAGATACGATCGATATAAACCGGCTCAATATAAACAATTAACCGAACGCCACAAAGAACAACGGATGGCTTTTGCCTTGCAGCATTTGGCACAGAAGCATGAATAAACAAATACCGTTTTCTCAAATAAGAAGGTATGTTCGATGGATGAATCTGGGCGTGTAACATTATGGAAAACGAGAGGAACAACCTACTCAGAAAATATGGAATCCTCAATTTCCACGTAAACGCGAGGCATTGGCGCAACATGTTCTCATCGTATGGGAAGATTTCCGCGCAAGGCACGAGTTATTCCAAAATTTAGTTGCATCTATGCCCCAAAGATTAAATGTAGAAATAGAGAATCATATGGAAATGTCACACGGTATTAATACTATGTGACCTTCCATGGATGCCCTGGTAAAAAAATATCAGAATTTTTCACATTATTAATCAGAATTTCTATAAAAATTTTCAGATTTTTTTTAGAATACTCAGAAATTTTCAGATTTTTTATACGAATTAAACAACTCAGACAAAATAAGAATAAAATATTTTTCGCTAATATATCCTTGCAGAAATCTGAATAAATATGAGAAAATCTGTGCAATTTGTCAGAAATTTTCATATATACGGATATTGAAATATTCTAAAAATCTTCAATTATTTCTGAAAGTATCTGAGAAATATCATATACTTCTTCAGAATTTTTCACAAGTCCCAATTCTTGTAAAATTTCTGAGAAAATATGAGAAGTTTTTTCACCAAGATGATGTATGAATAAATGAATAATATGTTTGACATTGAATGATTGTAACGTGAACAACTCTCGTAAATGAATGAACGAATGAAGGAATGAAAATCTTGAATAGACATGGCACAAGGCAAAAGTCATTCGAAATATCTTTGGGCCTGCCGATTCCGTGACCTTCTCGCCTAGCTGCCCATCAAGTTCTGTGGCACTTTTGATAATAACAACGCCCTTGGTACCGGTCTTCAAGCTGCTCACAAACTCCTCTCCAGCACCCGAGGACGTATCGCCGTTTCCAAACATGCCTGCCTAATGTCGGTCCAGGGGCCCTGCAGCCGAAAGAAGATCCCAGTACTAGAGTGAACAAAGACGTGCACATCTTAATCCCACAACGAATTTCTACAAGAGATTCGCTCTGGATTGCAGCGGACAACAGATTGCGATTGATCTGTTCTTACTGAACAGTCAATAGTAATCAGCGATCTGGCAATTTTATGTAAGTAAATCTATCTTCTCAACTTAATATAATTATAATAAAATGATGATTTTATACTAAAACTGAATTTGCAAGTAATTATTTTTTATAATTGTAATTTTTTAGAAAGATTACTTCATCGTTATTTGACGAGAAGGATTGGCTTTGAAACGGTGATGTGGCTTCGCGGTCTCAGCATCCACGTCTTCCACGGTAGCTTCTTCGATCGACTGATGTCCTCTGCTTGCCGAACATTAATTCAGACACCGATTAATTTTACTGTTATATTAATTATGTATTAATATTATGTATTAAAATTAATATGTTATTAATTAATTTTAATGTTATTAATTACGTAATTAATTATGTAATTAAAATTAATATAACTTATAACACAATATATGAATATAATTATAAGTAATTATATTAATAGGTTATATTACATTGATTTTTAATGTTACACATGTCTTGAAAATAAAAATTAATTTATAAAATAAAATTGTGTATTTAGCTTATTCTTTTATACTAACCCCGATATTACTGTATCCAGTTGATATCTTAAGATTTTCCGCGGCGCACAAGATACATTTCGTGAACCTCCACCTTGTATAATTCACTTTGACAGCTATCATACCGTTCACTACGTGTATACAGAGATGGTGGATCGCGGTCTCAAAATTTCTGCGCGTTCAAAAAATCATCAAAAAAAAAGTGTTGCAACCTTTCCGTGAACGACTGTACAGTGTCTAAGAGCATGCCGTGCCCCCTCCTCTCGACTTGTCGAGACTTGGGGACACAATAGGGTCCGGCGCCCCTGTCGGGGAACTTGTTCCCTGACTCTACAATGGCAACTGTCTCCTCGGGTTAACTGGCGGTGGTGCAATGTGAGGAAACATTACAACGTACTTGGTTGTAAATCACAATGCTGCCTATTCCCGTACAGCAGACCAAATAAATTTGTGTTTGCTTCACATAATACACATTGTGCAGAAAGAAATTGAATGACTGAACAGTTTTCTTGTGCCAGCACAACTAGTCTTCCATATAGTCTTCCATTTAGTCCTAAATCTAGTCTAATTAATTTAGGTTTAGGATTAAGAGCGTCGTCGGGAGTCAAGCGAGCAGGTCGATAGTAATTTTCCTCGGCAGGAATACTTCGTCTTAGAATAACTTAGACTCGGCGTTGAACGATCCCGCGGTAGACGCGTTAAATCTTCGTAACAACTTTACATCAATCTTGTACTATCTGGAAATAGAATAAAATAGAGGATATTTTACTATTTGAAATAGAAGTACTTTGGAAATTTATTCGAGTGCGGGTTGATACCTTTCCTAAATACGTAATACTTACCTGATCCTGATACTTACTTACCTATATCGGCGATTGCACATCCGTGCGGGGAGATCCAAGAAGCGTTCCAGCTACGGTCCGGGGCGAAATTGTCAGTGCACAGCGGCAGTCCAGAGAAGGTCCGGGAAGCTGAGTCCAGCGGTGATCCAAGATCCGACGGCACAGAGGAGACCTGAAACAGAGGATGAAAGGGTTGAGAGGAATCAGCGAGGTCATCGTAAACAAGGTGGGGTAATTTCGTCATTAAAATCTAGAATCCTTTCTCGGTTTAGTAGATGAAAATACGAGTGGCGACCGTGTCGGTGACATAAAATTTCACAATAAAATCATCATAAATTGTTGCGTGGGGAACATCACACCTCCGTACGGTCACAACGTCAGGGGAGTCTCCGTGTCCCGCGCGTGGCGGCACCCTCCGCGGTGCCCCTGTTGTCGGAGGCAGGGGACCCCCAAAAACCCGCGGTGCGGTGGCTCCTCGATGGGCCTCGCCCGCGGATGTGTAGGGGGCATACCAAGGAGCCCGACCCAGATGAACCATTCCTGGGACAATGGCATAGCCGACCCTCCCGGGGGAACTCGGGATCCGGCTCGCGCGGGACTCCTCGTCGTAGTGAACGATGAGTGGGTCGCGCGCGCGACCGGTGAAGGCACGCCCGGGTCGGCGAGCCGCGGAGGGTCCAGGGACACCGTTATTTCATGTATCCTAACTTTAGTCGCCAGGACTTTAAACTGACCAAAAAAAAATAACCCAGAAAAGCAGCAGGTGGCGCAAGGAGAAGGAGCAGCAGCAGCAGCAGCAGCGGAAAAAGCGGGCTGCAGCCGTAACACAGGCGAAACTAGTAGGGGAGAAAAGGCCTCTTCCGCGAGAAGCAGGTCTTGGTCGCCGGACAGATCACTCCCGACGGTGACGCTTGAAGATATGAAATTTTTAAACAAGTATTATACCGTTGCTTCTTCCCTCAAAGGAACGTCGAGAGGAACGGCACCGCCGCCGCCGCCGCCGTCGCCACCGAAAAACGTTCAGTTTGTGAAAAAATATTATTCTATACAGAAAAGAACGCCGCCGCCGCAGCCGCTGCCACCACCGCCGCCAACACCACCGACGCCTCGGCAACCGTCGTCGTCGAAGAAATCCTCGACGGCGAGAGAGGAGACACGCGGCGAACGACTAACGCAAGAAGAAGACGTTCAATTTCTGGAAGAATATAGTCCTATACGGAAAAGAACGCCGCCGCCGCCGCCGCCAACACCACCGACGCGTCGGCAACCGTCGTCGTCGAAGAAATCCTCGACGGCGAGAGAGGAGACACGCGGCAAACGACTAACGCAAAAAAACATTGAGTTTCTGGAAGAAAGTCCTAAATCCTCGACGGCGAGAGAAGAGACACACGGCGAACGATTAACCCAAGAAAGCGTTGAGTTTCTGGAAGAATGTCCTAAATCCTCGACGGCGAGAGAAGAGACACGCGGCGAACGACTAACGCAAAAAAGCATTGAGTTTCTGGAAGAATTGTGACCGTACGGAGGTGTGATGTTCCCCACGCAACGATTTATTATGATTTAATTGTAAAATTTTATGTCACCGACACGGTCGCCACTCGTGTTTTTATCTACTAAACCGAGAAAGGATTCTAGATTCTAATGACAAAATTGCCCCACCTTGTTCACGCTGACCTCGCTGATTCCTCTCAACCCGTTCATCCTCTGTTTTAGGTCTCCTCTGTGCCGTCGGATCTTGGATCACCGCTGGACTCAACTTCCCGGACCTCCTCTGGACTGCCGCTGTGCACTGACAACTTTGCCCCGGACCGTAGCTGGAACGCTTCTTGGATCTCCCCGCACGGATGTGGGATCGATGATATAGGTAAGTATCAGGATCAGGTAAGTATGACGTAATTTTAGGATAAGGTATCAACCCGCACTCGAATCCAAAGTACTTCTATTTCAAATAGTAAAATATCCTCTATTTTATTCTATTCCAGATAGTACAAGATTGTATGATGATATGAAAGATTTAACGCGTCTACCGCGGGAATGTTCTACGCAGAGTTCAAGTTATTCTAAGACGAAGTATTCCTACCGAGGAAAATTACTATCAACCGTACTCTTCGAGGCTCTCGCGCGGAATTCCTACCGAGGAATTTCCATCGACCTGCTCGCTCGACTCTCTGGCGACGAATTCCACGATCGGTGGGTTTCGCTCCGGCTCCTGGACTTTCGGCAGCATCCCCACTTGGTCACGGCTCCGCCCCATCAAGCACATCGGTCGACCAGATGTTCCATACACCTGCCAGCCAGATGTGGTCGTTCGACGCTTCCGCATTCCATTGTTCGTTCGAGGCAGGTGTTGCCGCGTACAATAGGCTCATTCATTCGATGTAAACATGTAATTCACAACTTTCGCAAATACATGATTTCAAACTACGCAGCATTCCATTTCCTCGATCCTTCTATTCCTTCAAACTTATTCTTCTCGAATATTAATAATTATGGAATATTATCAGGGAAAAGGGAATCTTGCGCTAACAAAGTTATAATTCGCTCGCTCGCATATTATTCTACGTGATCACATCGTGGTCTCGCTCGCTATTGTTAAACAATAATCAATGATTATTCGTTCGGGCTTGTTAATCTACTTGACAATTCTAAGACAACTTATAATAATCGATTTCGCTCCCCAACATTCGAATGTTCGGTTCTACGTGCCACGCTCTTTCTCCCCACCTTCGTGGTTCACGCCTCCACCTGACAACGCCGTTCGCATGACCGTTCGATTGTCAAATTAGTTTCTCAGAGTCGCTTAGAACGCATATTCGTGGAAATTACAATTTCAATCCATCGTTATGTGTCGGCTACATACGTAAGCAATCGCCATGAGCTAAACAATCGAGACCGCATATAACATTTTGTAAAATTGTATGACAAATGACCAGTGGCCATACCACGAGGCGAACATAGAAGCGAGAGCGAGCAAACACGACGCGGGGCATCGAACGCCCACTGTAGTAAAATCTAAGTTAATTAATGTACGCGCGAAGTTTTATTTTCCAGAAACATCCTTTATTGACAATAATAATGTATGGTATAATAAATCAAAGTTAAGGACAACGGAACATGGAATGCTGTGTAGATTATTTCTTCGAATGTATACATAGCGAATCAATAAATCGAACAAAGGGGTTTTTGTTCATGGAACACCTGTCCAACGAGACAAAAGGCCAGGAACGCGGAAGTCAAACAGCATCACATCTGGGAAGCAGGTGTAAGCCACATCTGGGCCCCAGATGTCCCAAAAGTAGACGGAGCCATACCACTTAGACTCTTGGCGTTGAACATCCCGCGGTAGTCGCGTTAACACTTTGAAATTTTGTCACAAACATTTGTATCTGAAAATAGAATAAAATAGATTATATTTTATTATCTGAAAAAAATCAGAGTACCTAAATTCATTCGTGTGCGATAAACTTACCTAAAAGACATACCTACCTGATCCTGATACTTACCTGTTGGCGATCCGATATCCGTACGGGGAGATCCAAAGGCGTTCCAGCGAAGGTCCAGGGCGAATTCGGCGGTGCACAGCTGCAGTCCAGAGAAGGTCCGAGGTGCTTGGTCCAGCGGCGATCCTAGATCCGGCGGCGAAGGGCGACCTGAAACAGAAAAAAAGGAAAAGGGATCAGCGGGGCGTAATGAAGGTTGGGAAATAAAATATATCAGAAATAATCCTTTCTCGGTTTGTTGGGTAAAAATCGAGTGGCGACAGTGTCGGAGACACACCTTTTGAACAAAAGGGGGGTATCACTTCTCGGCCCGGTTACATCCGGAGGTAACGACCGCGATGAAAAACTAAGTCCGGAGGTAACGACCGTGAAATATAGGTTCCGGAGGTAACGACCGTGAAAAGTAGTGTCCGGAGGTAACGACCGCGATGAAAAACTAAGTCCGGAGGTAACGACCGTGAAAAGTAGTGTCCGGAGGTAACGACCGCGAGCGAAAGCAACACGCCGCGCGAGACTTTGAATATATTTGCCCGTGCGGCTACCGGAGGTAACGACCGCGAGCGAAAGCAACACGCCGCGCGGAACTTTGAATATATTTGCCCGTGCGGCTACCGGAGGTAACGACCGCGAGCGAAAGCAACACGCCGCGCGGAACTTTGAATATATTTGCCCGTGCGGCTACCGGAGGTAACGACCGCGATGAAAAACTAAGTCCGGAGGTAACGACCGCGAAGAATAGAGTCCGGAGGTAACGACGGAGCGTGCGAAACCGGAAGTCGGCTTACCACATGTGGTGGTAAATGAACCGGGCGAACGGGCGGTGCGACCGACAAATTTACAACGCGAGGGTAATGAGAACACCCCAAAACGAGTATTACCACCGACAAATAACATAGCGATCGGACGGGTAACGAGATCGCCTTACCGCGCGACATGGTAGGGGGGCCGCGCGAACCACGAGATCGAATGACCGATCGACGATGTCAGAGGGCTGCATATGTCGCGAGAACACCGCGGACACCGGTAATCGATAGGCGCGCTGGATAAATCGCGAAATTAATTTACCAAGCGGAGTGGTAGACGATCTGAGCGAACAAGGGGCCGAGCCGGCGAACGAACCGTGCGAGCGCGTAATAGTTGGCGGGACCAACGCAAGCGTGCGGATGAGCGGCGTGCCGAACGCGCGGAATACAAGATCGCGATACCACGGAGGCGCGGTAACGGCCGGAGGCCAGCGGGCCAACCGGGCGGCGAATAAAGACCGGAGGCGCACTCAAGGCGTGGCCAGGAGCGGGCCACGACCAACGGTCAGCGGACCGGAAGTAGGGGAGGCGCGAGAGCGTTACCATATATTCGCGTACGCGTAGGAGCACCGGGTATGTCATGAAGCATGTAACGGGTGACCCAGTAATCAAAGGGACGTGGTAAACGGATTGGCCTAGTACCAAACGATTAAAAAAAGACCCCAAAAATAATTATAACACTTCACGAAATACTGAAAAATTGTTAAGGACACGTTTTTTTCATCATTCTAGGCGACTCAGTGATAATCTGCTACATACGTAAACTTACCTGTCTTTTGAAACGCCAGTTTCCCATCACGATGCATTCAAAATTACATGCCGTAGGGGAGACCGGGGCTAAGCCGACAGCGGGGCGAACTTGACACTAGGCTTTTTGCCAATTTAAATCTATCGTAGAAACTTGCCTTTGCTACTGTAAATGCGTCTTTATGTGCCAGTATTATCAATGGAATTTGGTAACATTCTGAGTTATAGTGTAATTTTTAACGCGACATAAGTATTTTTGATAGTGAAAAGTAATTTTTCTGATCTCTCGAAAATGTCTACTCTTTCATCGAGCTTTACTCTTGCGAATCTACCGCTAAGTGATTTTGATGGGAAATTCGATGCTTTATACGAATTCGATAATAAATTTTGCATATTTTCAAAATTTATATATTTTTAAAGTAACAAAAGTAAAAAACGACGTTCGGGGCTAAGTCGACACGACGCCACCGGGGCAAAGACGACACTAACCTAAAGTGACATTATCGCAAAAAGGTCACTGTTTCGTCCGATACCGATGACGATTTAAGGAACATCTGTTGCGTGTGTTTGGAAAACATTTCATTAGCTTCTAATAACAAACAATGCATCTTATGCAACCGTATGGCTCATGACGAATGTGTGCGCAAATCTGATCGCGAGTTTACGTGTATAAATTGTTTTTCAGACAGTTCAGAAAAAGATATTTAAAAGTTTAATCTTTTTTTTTCATTATTTTAAATTATTATTTATTATTATTTATTGACCAGTAAAATATTATTTACAAACAGTACATTTGCAAATAAAAACCTATAGAGGCAAATAAATTGCCTGTACATAGGACTGGTACTTAAAAACTAAAAGAGAAAAATATAACAAGAAAATAAACTATGAAAAAAAGAAAATACACAAAAAAAAGTAACAATAATCACACTATAGTGTGTTTCGCTCGTGTCTTTACCACTGTATTGTAGTTACCCATAATCCACTTAGAAATACTTTTTTTTACAGTTCTATTAGAAACTTTTAAACATTTTAGATCAATTGGCAACAAATTGAATAACTTCAAGGAAGTTATAAAACTACTTTTAAAATTTATTGTTCTGTAGATCATAGGTAGCAATAATTCTTTTTTTCTTGTAATGCTAGTGGAAGATTCAAAATTTAATCGATGACAATGATAATGATGGCTCAAAGCCTCAACGGCGAAAATACATTTAGCATTTAGCGGCGTTTTATTATTAATTCCAGATTTCATAACAATTTTTATAATTCGATTTTGCATAGATATTAGTTTGTTAATAACATTGTTGTACGCCCCGCCCCACGCTAAAATGCCATAGGACGCTATACTATTAAAAAGAGCATGGTAAATAATTAACATCGACTCCTGCGATAAGAGCTTGGCCAACTTTGCGAATACAAACAACAAATATCTAGTTTTCTTTATAATATAATTTACATGTGGTTCCCATTTCATAGTTTGATCTATAATGACCCCAAGGTACTTTGTTGAAACGACTCTCTTAATGTCCTGGTTATTAATCTGAATAGTGATGTTTTCAGGTCTACCATTCGAATATATTCCAAAAGTAATAAACACTGTCTTGCTAATATTTAAAGAGAGTTGATTCACACAAAGCCATTGAAAAACTATATTCAGATACTTATTCATTTTCGTCTTCGCCCTCTCCCAGGAATCTCCCGTCGTTACAATCACGGTGTCATCCGCATAGGAAGTTATAGTCTTATCAGGCAAAAGTGATAACAGATCATTTATATATATGATAAAAAGAAGAGGTCCCAGTATCGTACCTTGTGGAACTCCAATGGAGATAGTTTTATCCTCACTGAAAAATCCATTAATTTTTACCGCTTGTTTTCTATCATTCAAATAATTTTCCATTAGAGAATAACAATTACCCCTTATGCCGTAGTCGTACAACTTGTTAAGCAATATTTGATGGTTCACGGTATCAAAAGCTTTTGCCAGATCTAAGAAAGTCGCAATTGTGCAAACACCGCTATTTAGTTTTTTGTAAATATAATTTGATATCAACGCGAGAGCATCCTTTGTACCTTTGTCCTTCATGAACCCAAACTGCTTCCCCGAGAGAATGTCCGAGTCAACAAAAAACCTGTACAGCCTCTTATGAATTATTTTATCAAAAATTTTATCAAAAATTTTTGCAAATATTAATGAAATAGGACGGTAATTTGTCACATTGCACCTCTCTCCAGCCTTATATATAAGAACAACAACCGCATAATAATTATTGTTTACTTTATTCCGACTTTTTTTGTTTCTAATACACAATGTCTTTTCATTTGATAAACAATGTATTTTTATTTTTAAACAATAAAAAAATAAGTTCCAGATAAAATTGTGTCGATCAAACAAAGTGTTGAGTTTGCCCCGGCGGGGTGTCGAGTTCGCCCCGTCATTTTTCAATTCAAAAATTTGTCTTCGCGTCATTTTTCCTTTCCTGGCGGCAAAACAAAGCGATGTACGGCAAAACTTCCGGAATCAATTTTGTACCTGAAGAAACACTCTTTAAATATATATCATTGAATTTCCCTAAAAATTTTAATTAAATATTTAAAATTGCCTTTGAAGAAATTGTGCCGGCTTAGCCCCGGTCTCCCCTATACTCTATTTTATAGGACATTTGATGATGATCTCGGCGCTACAGCCCGGTGTGGGCCTTGGCCTCCCTCTCGACGTCCTTCCATCCGTCCCTACTTCGCACCTTCTCCCACCATTGTCTAACCTTCATGATCTTCAGGTCCTCCTCCAGGTCTTGCATCCATCTTTTCCTTGGTCTTCCACGTCCCCTTCTTCCCTCCATGTTTCCATGGAGTAGTTTTCTTGGCAGTCTTTCCTCACTCATCCTCTCTACATGACCCAGCCAAGCCAGCCGGCGTGACTTTATAAATCTTACTATGTCTTTCTCTTCAATGGCTAACTCTATCTCTCTGTTCGTTCTTATTCTCCAAACTTCACCTTTCTTCACAGGGCCATATATCCTTCTTAGGATTTTCCGTTCAAATATACGTAGAGCTTTCCCATCGTCAGCTGACAGAGTCCACGTTTCCGCTCCATAGGTTACTACCGGCCTGATAAGTGTCTTGTATAGTTTGAGCTTCAGATTTCTGGACAGGAGGGTCGATTTCAGGAGTCTACTATTGGCAAAATAGGCTCTATTTCCAGCCATTATCCTTTTTTTATAGCCCAAGATCCCAGGGCTCCCAGACGTAACTTATTTTGTGAAAGACAAAATGTGGGACATTGAGTAGTGTTCATATGAACTTTGAATACCTGCGTACCTGCAAAGGTGGTTAGACGGCCGATTTACAGGTACCAGGTGAGAAAGGTAAGTAAAAATAGGACTAACTTAACTTAAATTCTGACGGCTGATTTTTATATATACTTTATAAAATATTATTACAAAATAATATTCAACACTGCCAGACACTTTCCGCCGGCCATAACTTCCGCCAGACGCTTTAAAGCTCCCTAAAATAAAAAAAATGAACTTTACTTACATTCTGACGCTTGATTTTTATATATGTTACTTAGCGGACTATTTCAAAACTATATGTGCTTAGCCAGACAAATCGTAAGGGCCAAACATCCCCCCAGACACCAAAAACATTCAGCCGTGAGTATGAGCGCGAGGGTACTATGCTCGCGTTTTAGAGCGAGTGAGATATCTATATGTGAACTAATTTACCCCTCTTAAACTCAGTCTTATAATATCTATGAAGATAAGTCAGAAAAAAACACCATCCTTTTTTTATTACATTTTCTTCAACAAAAACACACATTTCATCAAAAACAGCTTGATGGAGTTGACGAACATCATGCCACTTAGTTTTAATTGTTTTTTTCTTTGACGATGTTTTATAAGAATATTCCAATTGACAATTTTTGTGATAATATATTTTTGTATGAATACAATTTTTAACTTTATTAATCAACTCCGCAAATGTTTCGTCTTCTTTATCTATCTTATTCAGAAAATTGTTTTTATTAGATGAATGTAATGGCAGTCTTTTTGATCTATGTTTTTTTGTCTTTTGGTTACAAAATATACTTATATGTATAAGTATATTATATGTATAAGTATATGTATAAGTATATTTTGTAACCAAAAGACAAAAAAACATACATACAAGACTGCCATTACATTCATCTAATAAAAACAATTTTCTGAATAAGATAGATGAAGAAGACGAAACATTTGCGGAGTTGATTAATAAAGTTAAAAATTGTATTCATACAAAAATATATTATCACAAAAATTGTCAATTGGAATATTCTTATAAAACATCGTCAAAGAAAAAAACAATTAAAACTAAGTGGCATGATGTTCATCAACTCCATCAAGCTGTTTTTGATAAAATGTGTGTTTTTGTTGAAGAAAATGTAATTAAAAAAGGACGGTGTTTTTTTCTGACTTATCTTCATAGATATTATAAGACTGAGTTTAAGAGGGGTAAATTAGTTCACATATAGATATCTCACTCGCTCTAAAACGCGAGCATAGTACCCTCGCGCTCATACTCACGGCTGAATGTTTTTGGTGTCTGGGGGGATGTTTGGCCCTTACGATTTGTCTGGCTAAGCACATATAGTTTTGAAATAGTCCGCTAAGTAACATATATAAAAATCAAGCGTCAGAATGTAAGTAAAGTTCATTTTTTTTATTTTAGGGAGCTTTAAAGCGTCTGGCGGAAGTTATGGCCGGCGAAAAGTGTCTGGCAGTGTTGAATATTATTTTGTAATAATATTTTATAAAGTATATATAAAAATCAGCCGTCAGAATTTAAGTTAAGTTAGCCCTATTTGTACTTACCTTTCTCACCTGGTACCTGTAAATCGGCCATCTAACCACCTTTGCAGGTACGCAGGTATTCAAAGTTCATATGAACACTACTCAATGTCCCACATTTTGTCTTTCACAAAATAAGTTACGTCTGGGAGCCCTGGGATCTTGGACTATTAATCTCCTCTGTCATTGAGTTCTCGCAGTTTAGATCAGTACCAAGGTATTTAAAACATTTTACGCTTTCAAAGTGATACTGCCCAAAGGAAATGTTTTGTGTCGTTCTTCTATGTTCCTGCGCTGACATCTTCATATATTTAGTTTTTTCCTCGTTAACTCTAAGTCCCATTTTTCGACTCTCCTCTTCGAGGGTCTTAAACATTTCCTTGAGAGCGTCTAAGTTCCGTGCCATTAGTACTATGTCATCAGCATAAGCGAAAGCCTGTTTGGACTTATTTATTATAGTTTCTTTCATTTCCAGCTTTTTTATTGCTGCATGCAGGGCTAGATTGAACAGTGCTGCAGAAAGGGCGTCTCCTTGTCTTACTCCTGTTGTTACCTCAAAGGCTCCGCTGGTCTTTCCTCCAATGTAGGCCTTAGCTTGGGATTCTTTCATAGTCATCTCAGCTAATTTAATAATCTTCCTGGGAACCCCATACTTCTCTAGGGCTTTCAGCATCTTTCCTCTATTGATACTGTCGAAGGCTTGTCGGAAATCGATGAATAACATGTGCAGGTCGACATTGTACTCGTAACATTTCTCCATGGACTGTCTCATTACAAAGATCTGGTCGATTGTACTTCTTCCAGGTCTAAAACCGCACTGGTATTCCCCAAGAATTTCCTCAGCATAGTCGTTCAATCTTTTTAGTAGTATACTTGAGAAGATCTTATAGATGACGTTAAGTAGTGTGATCCCTCTGTAGTTTTCACACTGTAACTTATCCCCTTTCTTAAAAATAGGGCATATAAGGCCAATTTTTCATTCCTCCGGTATTTCTTCTCTTTCCCAGATTTCACAGATCAGACTATGTATTTTTTTAGTTAAAGCTCGCCCCCCATATTTTAATAGCTCAGCCGTAAGTTGATCCTCTCCTGGAGCTCTTCCATTCCGCTGGCGTTTCACCGCTTCCTCTACTTCCTCTAGTAGAGGCATAGTAATCTCTGGGTCTACTTTCATGTGCACTTCCTCGTTCTCTTCATTCTCTTCGCTTCTCTCTTGGACGTTCAGTAGTTCTGCAAAGTACTCCGCCCATCTTTCCAGAACTTTTTTCTCCTCCCCTATCAATTTCCCATTTTTGTCTTTGCATGAGTTTGTTCTTGGTTGGAATTCCTTTGTCATCCGTTTGGTTGCTTGATATAGCTTTCTGCATTCATTCTGTGTGCTCAGCTCTTCAATTCTCTCCATATATCTCTTCAGATGCGCCTTTTTCTTTTTTCGGAGTGTTTTCTTTGCTTGTCTTCTACTTTCCCTGTATTTTTCATAGTTTTGCCTTGTTTTCCTTTGAATCATAAGCAGTCTGTCTGTATTCTTTCGGTCAATTTCTGCCCTGCACTCATCATCAAACCACTCCTCATTCCTCGTTCTCTTCTTCTCTCTTATGGTCTCTCTGGCGGTCTCCTTGATAGCTTTCTTGATTTCGTCCCATTTTCTCTTCACCACATTGTTTTCTATCAGATTCTCTTGTTCCTCTTCCAGTTTTCCGTTCAGCGTGTCCTGATAGTGGTTGAGAATCTCTGGTTGCCTCAACTTTTCTATGTCCCAATGCGGTTTCTCGAGTCCTTTAGCACATTCAACATTCGACAATCTCTCTCTGAGTCGAGCCTTTACTAAATAGTGGTCTGAGTCACAGTTTGGGCCTCTTGCTGATCTCACATCAATAATCGACTATGCGTGCCTTCTTGACACCAGGACGTGATCAATCTGATTGATTACTCCAGTACCCGGCATTTTCCACGTTCCTTTGTATATGTTTTTCTTTTCGAAACAAGTGCTTTTGATTATTAACTCATTGCTTTCTGCTAGGTGGGCTAGCATCTTACCGTTTAAATTTGTGTTAGCATGTAAGGAGTGTTTTCCGGCTACATGCTGTAAAAAATTTTCTCTACCTATTTTTGCATTGAAATCTCCAAGAAGAATCAGCACATCATACTTAGGTATCTTGCTGCATTCCCTGTCCAGTTCGTCATAGAAAGCGTTCTTTTCCTCCTCGTTGGCATCTTCTGTAGGCGCATAAGCCGAGATAATGAATAAGTTTTTAAATCGGCCTTTAAGCCTTAGTTTGCACATTCTTTCTCCTAGTGGTTCAAATCCAAGGTAACTTTTCTTCATTTTGGAGTTAATGATGAAGCCTGTTCCGCGTTGTCCCGTTCTTGTTTCGGATCCGCTATAGAACATGGAGTAGTTTTTCTTGTCTATCCTTCCGTTACCCTTCCACCTCACCTCTTGTAGTGCCACCACGTCCAATCCGTATCTCAGTACTTCTTCAGCAACTTCCATCATTTTTCCTGCCTGTAGCATGGTTCTTACATTCCACGTCGCCAAGGTCAATACCATATTCCGTTTTCGGGTCCTTAAGTCTTTGCTGTGTCCGTCACCAGTAAATCCGTCATTCCGAGGCATCTCTGAGGGTTTCGTAACAAGAGGTTTTTCCGAGGTGGGGTTGTTAGCCCCACGCCCAACCCCCAACCTGGAGGACCAGTTCCCTTCTCTTTTGTTCCCCCGTCTTCCCTAGGGGTTGTTTACCCTGGCTCCAACGGGGGTTAACAGCACCACCACTTGAAGGCGAGATAGGGTGGAGTATGAGAGGTGAGAGGTATCATTTCCAAAGATCTACCATTCGGTGCACTTCACTACTCCCTATGGTGCCTTATAGGACGTTTAGTCAGCTTTAATTTCGATCTCTTCAAGTTTTTTTTTAAAGTTAATAGAGAAACGAAGATATTTACAAAATTAGGAATGATAATGCAATTTTTCCACAATTTTATCAAAAATATATCAATATTCTCATGAACGTTTTTTTAAATAAAACATATTTTGCAAAGGACTTATACTACTCCAGCACGTTCACATATGTATGAAATAATGAAAACAAGGTAAAATAAATTTTTGAAAAATTATTATTCACGTATTTTTGGACTAAAATGTTAATTTAATAAAAATTGTTTTTTTTTCTTCAATATTTGAACGCCTGTAACTCATCAACGTTTCAATAAAAAAAAAGATCTACGACGTCTCATTTTAAAGATAATTAAAATAACCAAGATAAATACATAACATTACTGCCTCCAATCAGAAAATTATTTTCCAAAATAAACTCAAAAATGACATTTTTTCATATTTACCAAAATGCATACATCAAATGCATACATCATGTTCAAAATTTTTATCTCTTTAACTTTCATTATACATGCTATATGTGTACGACCTATACTTTCAAATTTTTAATACTGATTTTTACATGCAAAACATTTACTATCAACATAAAATAAAATTGTTTTTTTATTAATAATTTGGCAAATTTGGACCGTACAGAAATGAATAAAACACGAAATTGTTCGTAATTAGATTCTCTACAATTTTTATTTTAAACATTTTTATATTTAAGAGTCCATTTTCGAGATATTAGCGAAAAATGCGCGACGCGCGTACGCATTTTTGGTCTCATTCTCTTCGTCTCGTCGAGCCCGACAAAAAAGTATTCTTGTAAAAATTCTTCATTTCAAACCGTTTACGAGTCATTTATAATATTCGTTTTTCTCCATTTTTCTTTACGTACTTGTCCATTTATACAAGTTTTGTCAACGTAACTTTCTAAACAGTAATACTAAGTATCCATCAAAAGATTATGTAAACAAACCGTTGCTTTAACTATCGCATCTGCCGTTTCGAGACTAGTATTTATAGGTTTATGGAAAATACGCCGACTTGCTAGTATGCCAAATGCTTTTTCTACCACTAGTCGAGCTCTACTCAATCTATACGTGAATATTCGTTGTTGCCTGATTAGCCTGATCGACGATGGATACGGTAGCATCATAAATGCATTCAGTTGAAAGGCCTCGTCAGCTACCATAACATATGGTACATTATGTCTGATGTTAATGGCAGTGGGATCAGGTAAATTAATTGCATTATTGTAAAATCGTTGTCCCATTGCAGAATGTTTAAATACTCCTCCATCACTGTCTGCCTTGAGCACCAATATCAACGATTAAAAATTTATACTTAGCGGACACAAGCGACATAAAAATTATACTATGAAATCCTTTATAATTATAATATGTGCTTCCTGCTTTTTCGAGACACTGTGAAAACAACAGTTATTTGAATCTATAATAATTTTTTTTCAACTTTTAAAAATTAGACGTTCTTAAAATTGTTTTTATATAATCTTACAATTATAGCAACATGCTTAACGTGTAAAGCACCGATACAATTTGGAAAGTTCCGTATTTCTTAAAATTCCTCAGCTATTTCTCGTCATTTATCTTGTGTAGGAGTAAATAACACTTCTTCGTGAAAACAATCACATATAGCTTGACAAGTTTCCTTTATTATACCTCATGTGGTACTTCTCCCAGTCCGATAGCATAATGAAATGCTATGGAGCCCATCTCCACTTGCTACATAACTACAAATTCAGTTCATGAATGCTAATTTAGTATTTATCTTGTAAATATTTTTTTATGCATTGCTTAATATTAAATATTTAAATTGTTAATATAATTACACTACTGGAAAAAATTGACAACACTTTTTATACCCTAAAAGCCCAATTTTTAGGATATAAAATATTTCCTATTTTTTTTACTAGTATACATACCGTATAATCATAGCTAATCTTGCAGATGCTGGAATAAAAACTCTCCCATTAGTTTCCATTTTTGTTATCAAAGGTCCTACCTTTCATAATATATAGTCAAACATATCACGTCATCCTCATGTATTCAAAAAATTTGAATACATCTTGCAACCGCATTTCACGTATCAAACTACGCCAATCTCCTTGTTGTTTTCGTCGAAGAATAGGATGTACCCAATATTTTCTGTTGCTTTTAATCGAAATAAAATTCATAGAAATTAAAGTTAAATTGCTTGAAATTGAAGTAAAATTCCTGTTAAATTCAAGTTTAATTGTTTAAAATTAAAGTGAAATTGAAGTAAAATTCATAGAAATTAAATTAGTTACAATAATTTTAAGAAAGAGTACTGAAATACTAAAATCTGAAAATCGATAGTTAGAATACTTTTTAGAAAAAGTGGTGAAATGGTAAAATATTAAAGACGATAGTTAGAATAATTTAGAAAAACAATGCTGAAATGGTCAAATCTGAAAATCGATAGAGAGAGAGAGAGAGAGAGAGAGAGAGAGAGAGAGATTGATTGATTGATTGATTTGATTTATTTATGCCCAAGCATAGGCTAAAGGGCAAATACAGGATAATACTGAATATCAAAATTATACATGCTCTCTCAAGCACATGCACAGTCACATAAAGCATAATAAATGAAATATAACTAAACATAATTAGCACAACTTAATAAAGCTCACAAGATATAAACTAAACGCAGTAACACGCAACTTAACACTAACGCTACTTAGATACTAGGAAAAAAGGAAGACGTATAGTCAACAAGCAGCTTAAACTAAAGAGATAATAACGCAACTTAAATCGAACGCAACTTAAAACGAACGTAGCTTAAAACTAGATGAAAATTGTCAACAAGTACTCCAAACACAACCTCAAGTCAAACAGGAGAACTTAGTCAGAGAATTCGGATGACAGCAGGTAAGAACGGAGGAGATTCTTGAAAGCACCGATAGTATTAGCTGATGTGATATTATCCGGGAGAGAATGCCAGAAATAGATGGCTGAAATCTGGAAAGAATTTCTATACATTTCCGTTCTGAAGGCAGGGATATGAAACATTTGTGAAGAGGAATTAGCGATTCGAGTGGATCTTCTAAGTGATGGACTGAGTGGGGTAAAAAGTTCACTCAAATACGCTGGCGAGCCCATGTAAATAATGCGATACATCTGACAGCCAAGAAAATATAATCTTCTATTTTCTACAGACAACCACCCAAGGCGTCGTCGATGTTGCGTTATATGCTCATCCCTCCTCAAATCGTAGATAAATCTAATACAGCAATTTATAAGTCTTTGTAGTTTCAAATTAAGTTCCTTGCTCAAGCCGTGATACACAAGGCAGCAATAATCCACATGAGGTATCACCAGAGACGTTACCAGCTTAATTCTCAGTTCCGTGGAAAGAGAATTCTTATTGAATTTCAACTTATACAAGGCATGGTGAACTCTCTGCGAGACATGCGAGACATGCTTATTCCAAGAGAGATTCGATTCAAAACAGACTCCCAGGTTCCTCACCTCCCTAACATATGGCAAAGGCGTGCGATTGACAATTATGGGTGGTAATGAGTCTAGATCAATGTTATTGGTATTTGTTCCACTGCCAAAAATAATGACCTTGGATTTAGCAGGGTTCAATTTCAGGCCATTTGCATTAGTATAGTCGAAGATAGCATTAGCATCTTTAGAGATCAGATTGAGGTTGTGAAGGAGATCAGAAGGAGCACAGGAACGATAAATCTGGATATCGTCTGCAAAAATCATATAATCGGAATAGATCAAGACCTCACCTATGTCATTGATGTACAGGGTAAACAAAGGTGGGCCAAGCACGGAACCCTGAGAAACCCCACATAGCGTAAATAGCCAGGAAGAAAAGTTACCCTCGTCATTAACAACCGCCTGAGAACGACCAGTCAGATATGAATAGAACCAGATTAGAGTTGGGACAGAAAAACCAAGCTCTTTAAGTTTAATCAGAAGACGCAAATGAGGCACCGTGTCAAACGCCTTGCTAAAGTCAAAGAGGATCATAATGGTAATATGCCCAATGTCAATCGCTCTCTTAATATCATGACAGACACGCAGAAGCGCAGACTGAGTATTATAATTAGGACGAAAAGCTGACTGTCTCGTATTTATGAGATTGTGTTTAGTTAAATAGTCGTTAATCTGTGAGGCAACAATACGTTCGAGCAGTTTGGATAGCTCAGGCAGATTGGCAATTGGCCTCGTATCAGACGGAGATGACGGGATACGGACCTTCGATAACGGACGGATAAGCGCCCGCTTCCACTGAGACGGAAAGGTAGAATGCTCAAGTGAGTGATTTAGAAGAGCCGTTAACTGCGACGGAATTACAGGCCAAGCCAAACGCAAGATGTAGAGAGGAATACTGTCGACTCCTGCCGCAAAGGAGTAGAGTGGTCTCGTAGAGATAAGCTGAAAGATAGTGCGAGGCGTAATCGCAGAAAAAACAAACTCGGGACGCTGGGATGGGCAACGCTTAGCACGTCTATATACAAGGTTACGAATACGAATTCTGGCCCTAAGTTCGCTTGTGAGCCATCGCACAGGGGGCTTTTTAATGGTAAATGCACGCTCAGGTGCAAACACATCCAAAGTATTAAGTAGGGTTTCGGACAGCACAGAACAAAATCTATCAACATGAGACACAGAGGATTGGTCATAACCAACATCGCCGCAATCGAAAGTAACATTAACACACGCCACAACTTCAGGATTGTCCATTATGGATTGGAGATGGTCCTGGAACTCATCCGCAACAATAGCGCGATAGCAACGCCTTACAATAGTACGCTCCGAAGTCAACCTCTCACCCAATGAGAGCGACACTCCGATCAGATCATGACCCGCAATGAACGGGCACTCAGATTTGTAGAATCTACGGACCTTCTCACAATCGTCCACCGCTAGGACGTCAAGCCACGAATCAGTAGAAGCGGTGTGATACGTGGCATCGGACGGAATAATAGCCATAGATAGGCTAGACATGAACTCACGCAAGAAGTTGGCTTCGAAGTTATTTGTCAGAAGATTACAGTTAAGATCGCCGCCAATGATAATATTTTTATAAAGATGAGATACATTAGTGAGTGCTAGCGCAAAATCATGAAACAGAAAACCCTTTGGTCTCCTGTATATTGACGCAAATAGAACAGTTTCGTTACATGGCAGTCGAATTTCAATCAGAAGAAATTCAGGAGCATTAATATGAGTTGCTGCAGAAGACGCAATCAGCTTAGCCTTAAGTGAGTGATGGACGTAACAGGCAACACCCCCTCCCATACGCCCAACCCGATCATGACGGATCATAAAAAAACCATCCAAGGCAACAAGCTCATCAGAAATGCCTTCATGGAGCCAAGTTTCAGATACTGAGACAATATGATACAGATTAGAGCTGAAGTAGAGCCTGACAAGCTCGATATGACCACGAAGGGAGTTTGCGTTGAACTGAGCAATCCGAAACTCAGACTCATTGCGACTCGAACACCTCAGTGGATGCGTCTCATGAGGTCAATCGAGGCGAGTCAAATCGGCGCTTGAATCAATGTAAATAATAGACGAGCCATCTGATCGTCTCACACAAATCCGCCCATGCCTTATCCAAACATATTTAAAAGAACGTTCCTTAGCAATACGCTTGGTCCGCTGCAGCAACTCATAGCCATCCTTAGTGAGCAATTCATTAATATATACAATACTCCTGGAGTCATTTCCGCAGACCTCTCCCTGCCTAAGAACACCCTTAGCTCGCTTCTTAGATATAATTAGATCACGGACGGCATTAGAGGTTACAGTAATAAACAAAGAATTACTAGCTGCAAAAGCAGTAGAGTGTGAAGAAGCAGAATCAGGGGGAGATCTGCGGACAACTCTTACACTAAGAATATGTGGCGAAACATCAACAGCATCAAGCGCTGAAAGCACGTTGCGCGCAGCCACAGAAGGAGATAACGGAAGCGGCTCCGGTAACCCGGAGACAATAAACTCATTAGCACTAACATCGTGACATTCCGAGCGAGACATTTTTAAATCATGCAGTTCTTTTTTAAGAGCCTCATTCTCACGTTCCAATGAGGAAATACGCTGAGAATTGTTGGCGACTGTTTCTGATAGGCAATTAATAAGATCTAATTTGCTATTAATAACTTCATTCGTTTTTTCCTGACTCTTTATAAAAGCAGAAATTCTTAAATCAGATCTCATGATATCGTCATTAATTTTTTGTTGATTAGCAATAAAAGCTGAGATCTTCGAGTCAGACAGTTTCATTTGCTCTATCAAACCCAGCAGAAGCTCATTTGTCGCAGGCAGTGAGGTCGACTGAGTATGCGAGTCAGCAGAAGAAGCCATGTTCTCAAACTCAAATGAAAGCGCGGTTGTGACAGGTGTTGGTGTAAGAGGGGGTATATCCAATGATGTTAAGAGAGAAATACAGCAGGACTCAGCGTTCCTTGACACTGAATAGGATCTAATACAACCGGGATGAAATGCCTTTCTGCACTCTTTGCACTCAATCAACCTATTAGCAATTGATTTCCTGCACTTATAACACGTAGGCTGCATGTGTAGTTATGCAATGACCACAACGCAAGAATTACACGCAAGTTCGTCAAGAACGCAAGTGACGACGCCTAGGTTGAACCGTAGAGCGACCGGATAAAATGCACGCTAACTCTCTCCGCGCACAATCACTAGCGACAATCGTATCGAAGATCAAGATCGAACGCTCGCAGGGCAGCCAACCCCCACTCGACAGCACCACCAGCCGTTCCAGACGCAGGTCAGCCAACACCCAGAACGCAACAGGCCCCAGCTGATCGTCATGCGCACCTCGAGAGTAAAGTGCAGAAGGGGGCAGAACAGATAGCAGGCTCATGCGCAGTAAGAATCAATGATCCTCGAGAATGATTCTCAGAAATTTGGTTAGAATAATGAGAAACACTCGTCACACAGTTTCCAGGAATTAAGAGACAGTGGCAGAGAAAATGATAGTAGCTCGTGACGAGCTATATAAGAACATGCTCACACCTGCAACAAAATAGCCCGAAGGCAACTCACGGCAGAAAAATATCCGGTCAAAGCAGGAGCAATAAGACAGACGTGCACGCTGTACTCACCAGAGAGAGAGAGAGAGAGAGAGAGAGATTTTTTTTTTTTATTTATATTTATGCCCTAGTCGAGACTTTAGGCAAATCTTGATACAATAATATACAAAGACCGCAGAATAATACATAGCAAAAATAAATAAGAATAGAATTAAAATAAAAGAAAAATACAAATAAAAATGAACAATAAAAGAAAGAATATACATACAAGAGGAACATAAACGAACAAGAAGTCGAACAAGAGAGAGACCCGGTATTGAGCATAACTAATTACATTTACTCTCTCACTTATGTGACGACCTGCCCGTGAATCATAGTTCAATCATAAATGAACAACTTAAACTAAACTTAAACTTAAACTTAAACTAGACCCGGACTGAAGGTGGCTCTGCAGTTGAGCCCTGATCGCTGTTTAACTCGAGTAAAAAAAGGTAATTATAAAGCCTATTCTTGAATTCGGTAACTGATGAGGACGACACAATCTCGGCGGGAAGGGAGTTCCACAAGTAAATACCGGCCAGGTGGAAGGACCTTCGATACGACTCCGTTCTGTGGTTAGGTATGACAAAAGTTTGTGGAAGTTCCAACCGTGACGAACGCCTAATTAAGGGATCAGATCTGATGAAGATCTCGGAGAGATAACTGGGAGACATGCCTTTAGATATCTTATACATCTCTGTTCCCAGAAAATAACGACGTCGATTTTTCACTGACAACCACTTTAGACGATGCCGATAAGGCGTGATACGTTCATCCCTCCTTAAATTAAAGATAAACCGTATAGCGCAATTTATGAGTCTTTGTAATTTCAAGTTGAGTTCATCGGTAAGATCATTATAGACCAGGGAACAATAATCTATTAAAGGCCAAATCAGCGTAGTCACAAGTTTGACACGCAGTTGATATGATAGAGAGTTTTTGTGGAACTTAAGCTTGTGTAACGTGAAATGCACTCTCTTGGATACATGGTTGACGTGGCTCTTCCAGGACAAATCTGAGGTCATTATAACACCTAGATTTCGAGCCTCAGTAACGAACGGGATGGTGGTGCCGTTTACCGCGATAAGAGGCAGATTGTTAAGATCAATCTGCTTGACATACCGCCTACCTCCCAGTATTAAGACCTTAGACTTATGGAGATTAAGCGACAACCCATTCGCAGCCGCAAATTCTGCGATAACCCCCACGTCATGCGCCACCAGCCGCAGACCGACGTTCAGTTCACTCAAGAAGCACTTGCGATAGATTTGCGTGTCATCGGCAAAAATTATGCGCTCCGTAAATCGAAGAAAAGCACCGATATCATTAATAAATAAGGAAAATAGGAGCGGTCCAAGAACTGATCCCTGCGGGACACCTGCGGTAACGAACAACCAATCCGAGAAAACGCCCTCCAAGTCCACGACCGCCTGAGATCGACCAGTGAGATACGAGAAGATCAATTTAAGGGCAGAATCAGAAAATCCCAATTTCCTTAGCTTTGTTAGCAATAAAAAATGAGAGACTGTGTCGAAGGCTTTACTAAAGTCAAAGAGGACAAGAATGAGAACCTCGCCCACATCGACCGCGCTCCTAATGTCATGAGCTATTCGAAGAAGAGCAGTCTGGGTAGAATAACCCTTGCGATAACCTGATTGACGATCGTCAAGAATATTGTTAGAAGTAATGAAATTGACGATCTGACGGTGCATAATCCTCTCGAAAACTTTGGAAATCTCACACAGGTTCGTTATAGGCCTTGTATCTGAAGGAGAGCCTGGTGACTTGATTTTGGAAAGTGGGCGCACAATAGCTCGCTTCCAGGACGATGGAAAATGACTCAAACTGAGACAGTGATTAAAGAATGATACTAACAGATTTCCTATGTGAGGCAGGGCCAAGGCAATGACAGATTGCGGCAATTGATCGCAGCCAGAGGCGCGAGAGGAAGATGATGAACCCATCGCCGAACTTAGACTATCGATTGTTATATGAGAAAAACTAAATAATGGTTCATCAGGCACTATAGATGCAATGATGTCGGAAAACTGTGATTGAGTGCAGGAAGGATAGCGATTGGAGATAGAAGCGTAGTAAGTGTTTAGTTCATCTCGTGTGAAAAAGTCTAATGGTGAGGAAAGGGGTGATTCAATTAGACCGAGATTGGACAGCTCGCGCCACATCCTGGGCGGATCAGAAATTGTGCACAACCTGTCCAAATGGAACTGCTCTCTGGCCCTCCTCAATTCGAGCGTAAGATTGTTTCTGAAGAGCCTATAAATTTGAAAATCCAGCAAATTGCCGGATCTGCGCGCGTTATTATAAAGCCGGTTCCGATGTCTAATTCCACTCCTAAGGGCGTCCGTGAGCCAAGGCGCCGAAGGACGGGTCACACGAAAAGTGCGGATCGGAGCATGCAAATCTAAGCTAGCAGTGAAGTCATTGGTGATGGTGTTTAAAAAATCGTCGACGTCAGCCTCGCCAACACTCATTTGGCTTATATCGTGCGCAAACGATGATGACAATTTGGAGATGAGTGTTCCGATAAATTCTTCTCCTTGAAAGTTCCTATAGCTACGCCGAACCAAGGTTCTATCTGAGAACGACGGAACCTCGAATGAATAAGTTAATTCAATGAGGTCATGGCCATTGATGAAGGGAGCATCGGACTTACTGAATGACAATACCTTGTCTAAGCTATCAACAATAAAGACGTCAAGCCATGAATCAGAGAAACCAGTGTGAAAGGTCGGCTGCGATTCGACTATGTTAAGAGACAATTGAGAAACCATGTCCCGTAGGTGATTTGATTCATATGTTGAGGTAAGGAGATTACAGTTCAAGTCACCAGTAACAATGATGTTTTTATAACTATGAGACACTCGAGTTAGCACGTCGACATAATCGTTAAAATTCCTACCCCTCGGTCTACGATACATGGTGGTAAGCAAGAGAGGCTCGCGTGTGCCATCCCGAATATCAAGAACAAGGTACTCCGGTGCATTCGAGAAGGCGGAAGGCGATGACGCAAGAACACGCGCCCTCAGCGATTCATGTATATAACACGCCACGCCACCCCCCTGCCTGCCCTCCCTATCCGCGCGTAACAAATAATAACCGTTGATTCGCACTAAATCATCCGAAATATGTGAGTGAAGCCAGGTCTCAGAGATAGAAATGATGTGAAAGAAGTTAGACGCTAAAAAGACCTGGATAAACTCGAGATGGGCAGGAAGGGAGCTGGCGTTATAATGAGCAATTCTAAGGCGACCGCGCGAAGCCACAGCAGGACCAGGGCCCGCATCCACCACCTCCGGTCAGTGAAGTTCTGCCAGATCGGACTCAGAAGTTATAAGTATAGGAGGCTGACCCTGGTCCCTACGGACAAAAATTTGGCCGTCCCTGCTCCACACATACTTAAAAGCAGATTGCTTAGCCTTGACTCTGGCCCGGCGCAACAATTTATACATGTCAGTAGGAAGGAGTTCATTAATATATATTTTACCAGGAATGTTTTTAAAGAAAACTTCCTCAATGGATAAACCACTCCTCCGACGCATGACCCGCAGAATATAGTCGCGAACCTCACGCGACTTGAGTACAACAATGATTGATTTTTTTGCGCCGCGGCCATGAGAATCGGGGATAGAAGTGGAGGCCGGCCCGTCGCCAAGCGCCGCAGACGCGCCCGCCACGACATCACGGGTCTCAAGAACGTCCGCAGAAAGTCGAGCAATATCAAGGGCAAGAAAAACGCTTTTAACAAGCTCACTCGACTTTTCCGTGAAGTAGCCTGGAATGCCCGAGATTATGATGTCAGACGTTCGAGAGACACGCGATGCCGCAGACGAACCGTGGCCTGACTGCTGAGAGCCACACAAATGCACGCCCCCAGCCTCCAACGCCGCAATTCTCTCTCCTTGATCAGATACAGATTTTACAAGAACGGGTAATTGATCAAGTTTACGCGCAAAGTCAGCATTCACGGACTCCTGATGCTCGATGAAAGCAGTGATCCTCCTATCGGACTCGTCAAACCTAGCCGTGAACTTTTTGTCAGATTCTTCGAGTTTCCGCAGGATCGTCTGCAACAATGCATCCGTTGACGATTGCGCGCCAGGGGGGGCGATACCCCCCGCACCCGGAGATGCAGTGCCGCGAGATCCATGCGCATCCCTGGGCGTAAGCGGCATGGTCGACAGCCCTGTCTTACAGCAATCACTGGCCGCCCTAGTGACGAGATACGCTTTTACGCAGCCCGGGTGAAACACACGCTGACACTCCGCACACGATTCCGCCGAGCCGGCAATAGTTTTGGCACACCTGCTACACGTGCGCTGCATAGGCGCAGCCAACCTGCTCCAAGAATCCCCACTGGTATCGATTGTCGACAATCGATCGACACTCGAAATCGATCGCACGCAGGTCGGCCAATCAAATTGTAGAGAGCAATATCGCACACCATGCACACTCCAAGAATACGGTGTAGAGAAGAGTAGATTTAGATAGCAAGCATGCGCATCAAGGGTCGACGTCCCTCCAAAATGACGACTTTCAGAGTTTGGTCAGGACTCGCAGAAACACCCATCGCATAGATTCCACGACCTAGGCGACAGCACCACGAAAAACGGTTACAGCATGCGACAAGCAACAAAAGACCCGCTTACACCTGTAACAAAACGGCCCGGAGGCCACGTATCACACACAGGTCAGCCAATCGAATCGCAATAAGTGCCACTCCACAGCATGCACACTCCAAGAATACGGTGTAGAGAAGAGTAGATTTAGATAGCAGGCATGCGCATCAAGGGTCGACGTCCTTCCAAAATGATGACTTTCAGAGTTTGGTCAGGACTCGCAGAAACACCTATCGCATAGATTCCACGACTTAGGCGACAGTACCACGAAAAATGGTTAGAACATGCGACAAGCAACAAAAGACCCGCTTACACCTGTAACAAAACGGCCCGGAGGCCACCTGCGACAGCAAAAATATGCACTGAAAGCAGGAGCGAAGAACACAGACACCTGATTGTACTTACCGAGAGAGAGAGAGAGAGAGAGAGAGAGAGAGAGAGAGAGAGAGAGAGAGAGAGAGAGAGGAGAGAGAGAGAGAGAGAGAGAGAGAGAGAGAGAGAGAGAAGAGAGGAGAGCGCGAGATAGAGATAGATATATCGCGAGAGAGCGAGATATAGAGCAGCTGGATACGAGATAAGACGAGAGGATCGATAGGCACGAGTAGCGATCGCGATCGTAGCTCTATAGCTCTACTATGAGCGATCGCGCTAGGCGCTCTGAGATCGATCGCGCTCTATATGAGGTAGCTCGGCTAGCTCGATCTCTCTGCTCTCTCTCTCTCTCGCGCTCTCTCTCTCTTCTCTCTCGCTATCTCACTCTCTCTCTCTCATCGCTCTCTGCTCGCTCTCTCGCATCTCTCTCTCTAGTCTCTCGTCTTCCCTCTCTCTCTCTCAGAGACGATATATACTCTACCTTATATTCTTGAGTTATGCCATCGTCCGCGACTTTCGGCACATTCAGAAAAAAAAATATACACAAGAACGCCGTGTACATCTTCAATAACACCCGCCGCCGTGTTCCCTGGGCAATAACCAACATATCCACA